>NW_024070199.1:27178170-27435713 GCF_014754425.2 Oryx dammah | reverse complement strand
CCATCCATCCAACCACCCGCCCATCCATCCACCCACCCATCAATCCATCCACCCACACACCCGTCCGTCCATCCATCCATCCATCCAACCACCCACCCATCCATCCATCCACCCCCTACCTCTGGAACTACAGACACAAGTGACACCTGCCACCTGCCCTGGAGGTGCGTGTTGTGTCCCAGGAGGCACACTTCACAGTCCTGGGTCCACAGGATAAATGCCTTCAGGGAGGTAAACTTGGTAACCTGAGAGCCCAGGGACAGGGAAGCAACTTGGCATGACAGTGTCAAAAGACCAGAGGAGAAAAGAAGAGTTTACCTAGCAGAGGGAACAGCATATGCAAAAAGAATGAACGTAGAAAGCCTGGCAGCAGCTGAGACTCAAGAGAGATCGTGTGTGTGTGTGGGTCCACACGGGGGACAGGTAGCACAAATGAAGATCTGCCCGCGCCATTTTCACCAGACCCCTTCTCCCACCCCAGCCCCCGAAAGTTCCCATAGTCGGGCCAATGTGGAATCAGCTCCTGTGATACTTGCTCCTTACGTCTCGAGAGTTCCAACAAGGTCTGGGTGATTTTATATTCCTGAAAACAGAATCCTTAATTTTCAAACACAATGATCACTTCAAGCGTAATAACCATTATAATAATAACCTCTTATACTTGCATAGTGCTTTATAGTTTATAAAACACTTTCATGTATCTCTTATAATCTTCCACCAACGACCCTTCGAGAAAGATAGAATAGGCACTATTAGTATTTTTGCTTTCTGGATGAGAAAATTAAATCCCAAGATCCCAGCTACCTAAAGAATGGAAGTAGGACTCAAGTTCAAGACTTCCTGATAGCAAAGGGCATGCTTGCTGACTCCTTCACTCATTCAGTGCATCGCAGAGTATTTGTTGAGCTCCTATTATGTATTGAAAAACCCTTTGGACTCAGAGCATAGATAGCATGGTGGGATGTTAAGACGACTGGAAGCCTCAATGAAGAGACAGAACTTTGGCACCAAGGGGAAAACATCAGGGCAGAAAGCAAAGCATTGAAACTCAGGAAGAGAGGATAACATAAAGGATTATCTTCAAACACTGCCACACACACACACACATACACACCACACCCTGCAGCCTGTACACACACAAGCAAGAGGCATATAGCCTTATCACATAGGACGATATGAGCTATTTCTCCTCAACTGCCCTCATGCTTCCCAGCATGGACTGCAGACTCCTTTATCCTCACAGCCCCACTTCTAGCTGGGCAACAGACCAGAGCCAGCAGCTGGAGGCTGCCTGTGGGGCTTCAGCTTCACCCATGTCCCAGCACACACACAGGTTCTCCCAGTGCAACAACCCAGGCATTCCAGCACGGGGAGATCCCAGGATGTGACACACATCCAGGGCAGCTTAGGTTATACTCAGGATGGATAGACAGGATGGGATGGGATAGGATGGGATGGATGGAGAGATAGATGGATGGAGAGATGGATGGATGGAAAGATGGATGAATGGATGGATGGAAAGATGGATGGATGGATGGATGGGTTGGATGGGTAGATGCATGGGCTGGTTGGATGTCTGGCTGGCTGGATAGATGGGGAAGGAAGGCTGGGAAGCACAGGAGCTTTCACCTATCTAGAACCTGCTGGGACCCTGCCATTCGGCCCAGTTACAGGCAAGCACTGCCTTACTCTCTGATGAGGACAGATAAGCCTCAGTGCCCTCTGCAAAAACAATATCCACCTCACAGGATCCATGTCAAAATGTACGACAAGACATGTTGATGTACCTACTGCAGGGCCTGGCACACAGAGGAAATTAGGACCTTCCCACCCAGGAACTAAAGGTAATGGGTGAGCAAGTAACTCTGCAAAGCCCCTACAGAAGTCAGTCTCCTGTCTCTGCACCACCATCACTCATCCTGGGGTTTGGAGGACTTAATGGAGAAAACCTCTCCATCACTCCACCCTCTTCCCATTGGCTCATTCATTCATTTTTCCATTCAACCAAACCTGTAGGGGCCTACTGTGGCCAGGCATGATTCTAGGTACTGGGATCAGGAGAAGAATCAGATTCAGTTCTTAACTTGGCTAGACAGACAGATACCTATTTTTGAGGTCCTGTGACAACATACAGGATGTGGAAGGACAGCACCCTTTCAGGAAAGGCAGGAAGCCCTGTCAACAGTAGTCAGAGAGGAGATGCGTAAGCTGGGCATTGCAGGAGGAGCAGGTCTATCCAGGCCGAGGAGATTCCAGATGGAGGGAGCAGCAAGTGCAGAGGCACTGAGGTACGAAGTTACGCAGAATATTTGGGGGAAACTGAACAACCTGGCATTCTTGGTACCAGGAGTAGGAGTGTCTGTAAGTAACGGGGAGGAGGGAGCTGCAAGGCGGGCAGGAGAGGAAGCGGCAGGTAGACAGAGCTGAGTTGTGTAGCCCATGGCCAGCCAGGCTCAGGAAGCCGCAGACTGTAAAGAATCCCTGGGGATGCAGGAGCTCAGGTGTGACGGGGGCACATACTCACAACAGCATTTATTAAGCTCCAGCTGTTGCAGGCCCAGAGCTGGGCTCCTTCATATTCTGGGGGCTACCCCTGGCTGGCTCTGTCAAACATGAATTTGACAAGATTTTCTCCTCTTTGATTCATTCAATTATCCCTGGAGAAATGGCCAATTTGGCCAACCTTCCTCTCTGAAGAGCCAGGCTGGCTGGCTAACAGTGGAGGCCAGGGGAGGGTTCCCACATCGCCACCATCACCAACCGCAGCTAGAGCCGCTAGAATCAGCGCATGGAAGGCTCACAGAAGCTCCTGAGGATCGGGAAGAACTTGAGAAGGGATAATGGTGGAGATGACAGGAGCCACAGAGGAAGCAGACAGCAGGGAGATCCCTCAGGCTGGACAAAGATTTCTAAGTACCCATATATCCAGAGAATAGGAGAGAAAGGCCAGGGGGGTGGTGGCAGCCACTTTGTACTCCCAAACCCTTCTGGAAGCTTCTCTAGGCCTGCTCGCAGCAAGGAAGTTTACCCTCCCTCCCCCTTCCTTTTCTCCCCTCCCTCTGTCCCTCTTCCCAGCTCCTCTCCAGAAAGGTTTATGGAGAAGACTCCAGATAGCCCTGTCTCCTGCAGGCATAGTCACACCAACCGAAAGGAGATTTAATTAGCAAAATCTCGTTAGGCAAACGAAATTATCCGTAAGACAATACTCCTCTGGACAGGGGGTATGATTAAACAAAGCCATTAATTGAGAGAGTCGCTTTGGCAGCCCCCCGGAAGCGTTCATCTCCGGGCCTGGCTCCACGGTGCCTCCTCGGGCCAGTGGAACAGACCCGGCCCCCTCTACCCGCCACACCCCCTCCCCACTCCATCTCTGCTCTTCCAGGACCCTTTCAGTTGGGGCTGCAGACCTCGCGTAGCTCATCAGCGGCCTCTCTGTCGCCAGATTCCTGCTAAAGTGCCTTGATTGCATAATGTCTATTTGCATAATGTAAATTGCAATCTCCTAGCTCGGGAGGCAGGAATCACAGAACAGCCATTATTTTTTACCACTCCACAAAAATTCTACATTTAGAAAGCAGATTTGCAGCTCAGAAAGCCGTATAAATCTGAATCCGCCACCAACGCCATTAAATCACACCAATTAAGCTGGACCAACGAAGAGCCCCCTGTCACTGTTCTCTGCGCACTCAAGGACTCCCAGCCCAGATGGAGGCCACAGAAAACGGAGGCTGTTGGCGGCGGGGCTGGAGCCGAGTTGCAAAGGCAGGATGTTCTATCTTGTAAACTTTCAGACACACGCCCCCGGGCACAGGTGCCAATCAAGACTTGGTGGGCAGAGGACAGAGAGGGGATGGAAGCTGGCTACGTTATTTCTAAGCTCATAGCCTGATTTCTTGTGGGCACATTGTTTGAAGACTCTTCATTCATAGAACAGGACACCTAGGTGGGGAAGAAGCCAGCACCTTCTTCAAAGAGAGAGAAGAGATTGCAGGAATTTCACACAAGGGTGCAAAGTCCAGACCTTCAGCATCTCTTTAACGACCTTTTTCTGTCTTTTCCCAAGTCCCCTCCAGCCAAGTGAAAGAAAACCAAGGGCAAATTCTGCTCAGACTGGGCTGGGCTGGGCCAGATTCTGAGCTCCCTCTAAGAGCTGTTTCTTAGGGGTCACTGGAGAGAGAGAGGCCAGTCGCAAGGTTCCCAGAGAGGAGCCTTTCCTCTGAGAACCACTTCCCCATAGCCACATACCTGGTTACTCTTTTGCCTCTTTATTGCTCATTCAATATTCATCCGTCAAAGGGCAAGATGCTAATGTGTATTATTAAAATATCAATAGTTTATGAGTGAACTTTTATGGAGAGTACAGTTAAAGGAAAGATGCTTGACCATTTCCATCAGAAGCAATGGAAAGGAACAGTCTTTCCAACTCCACTTTTTCCCCTATGTACTGTGGGGAGGGGATGGCTGAACCATTACAGTGTATCTAATGTGTGCCAGGAATGGCCCTAAAGCTCATATATGCTGAATTTCATTTAGTCCCCAAGCCGCCCTGGGACGCATGTACAATCCCATTTCCATTCCAGAGATGAGGAATCTAAAGACCAAAGAGATGTGTCCAGAATCACAGAGGTTCTAAGTCATAGGGCTTAAACTTGAACCCCAGCTTTGGGCTTCACACCGGATGCTCCACCCCCAAATTGAGGCCTTGAAAATACAAATGGTCTTTTAGGTTCTTATCTGTTTCCTTCACCTGCCCAAATTAAACATTGTTTCCTGACACACGTTTCATGAAAGGGGAAAGGAGAGAAGAGGAAATCATTCCATGCTTTCACACAGACCCATGTCCACAGAGTCAGTCTCCGCTTTAGAGATGTCTAAGCCAGGTCAGTTTTCAGTCCAATCCCAAAGAAAGGCAATGCCAAAGAATGTTCAAACTGCCACACAACTGCACTCATTTCACACGCTAGCAAAGTAATGCTCAAAATTCTCCAAGTAAGGCTTCAACAGTACGTGAACCGAGAGCTTCTAGATATTCAAGCTGGATTTAGAAAAGGCAGAGGAACCAGAGATCAAATTGCCAACATCTGCTGGATCATCAAAAAAGCAAGAGAGTTCCAGAAAAACATCTACTTCTGCTTTATTGACTATGCTAAAGCCTTTGGCTGTGTGGATCACAACAAACTGTGGAAAAATCTTCAAGAGATGGGAATACCAGACTACCTGACCAGCCTCCTGAGAAATCTGTATGCAGGTCAAGAAGCAACAGTTAGAAATACACATGGAACAACAGACTGGTTCCAAATCGGGAAAGGAGTACGTCAAGGCTGTATACTGTCACCCTGGTTATATAACTTATATGCAGAGTACATCATGTGAAATGCTGGACTGGATGAAGCACAAGCTGGAATCAAGACCTTTTAATCAACATTGAGGGACTGGTCTGCCCAATACATAGAAGTACTTTCTGAATTGACCCTGCTGGGCCCTGATGTAGGAATTAATCATATGCTTCCCAGGGCCCCTGTATTTTGTCTTATATTACAGTTTTATTACATCTGTCTTCCTCCCAGACCATAAGTTCCTTGTGGGCAGGAACAGTAGCTTGCTTATTTAGTCATTCATCCAGTCATCCATTTATTCCATTTATTATTAAGTTAATAATAACTGAGTACATCATGCAGAGTACAATACACAGAGGACATCATGAGAAACACTGGGCTGGACGAAGTACAAGCTGGAATCAAGATTGCAGGGAGAAATATCAATAACCTCAGATATGCAGATGACACCACCCTTATGGCAGAAAGTGAAGAGGAACTGAAGAGCCTCTTGATGAAGGTGAAGGAGGAGATTGAAAAAACTGGCTTAAAACTCAACATTCAAAAGACTAAAATCATGGCATCTGATCCCACCACTCCATGGCAAATAGATGGAGAAACAATGGAAACAGTGACAGACTTTATTTTTTTTTGGCTCCAAAATCACTGCAGATGATGACTGCAGCTGTGAAATTAAAAGGCGCTTGCCCCTTGAAAGAAAAGCTATGACCTAGACAGCATATTAAAAGGCAGAGACATTACTTTGCCAACAACGGTCCATCTAGTCAAAGCTATGGTTTTTCCAGTAGTCATGTATGGATGTGAAAGTTGGATTATAAAGAAAGCTGAGTGCTGAAGAATTGATGCTTTTGAACTGTGGTGTTGGAGAAGACTCCTGAGAGTCTCCTGGACTGCAAGGCGATCCAACCAGTCCATCCTAAAGGAAATCAGTCTTGAATATTCATTTGAAGGACGGATGCTGAAGCTGAAGCTCCAATACTTTGGCCACCTGATGTGAAGAACTGACTCATTTGAAAAGACCCTGATGCTGGGAAAGATTGAAGGCAGGAAGAGAAGGGGCCAACAGAGGATGAGATGGTTGGATGGCATCACCAAGTCTATGGACATGAGTTTGAGCAAGCTCTGGGAGTTGGTGATGGACAGGGAAGCCTGGCGTGCTGCAGTCCACGGAGACACAAAAAGTCGGACACGACTGAGCAAATGAACTGAACTGAACTGAAGCCAGTTCCCATGAAATTAGAAGACACTTGCTCCTTGGAAGAAAAGCTATGACAAACATAGAAAGTATATTAAAAAAACAGAGACATTGCTTTCCAACAAAGGTCCCTATAGTCAAAGCTATGGTTTTTCCAGCAGTAATGTACAGATGTGAGAACTGGAACATAAAGAAGGCTGAGCACCAAAGAACTGATGCTTTCCAACTGTGGTGCTGGAGAAGGCTCTTGAGAGTTCCTTGGACTGCAATGAGATCAAACAAGCCAGTCTTAAAGAAAATCAATCCTGAATAGTCATTGAAAGGACTGATGGTGAAGCTGAAGCTCCAAAATTTTGGCTACCTAATGGAAAAAGCCAACTCATTGGAAAAGACCCTGATGCTGGGGAAGATCGAGGGCAGGGGAAGAAGCGGGTGACAGAGGATGAGATGGTTGTATGGCATCATCGACTCAATGGACATGAGTTTGAGCAAACTCATTGAGGAGACGGTGAAGGACAGGGAAGCCTGGTGTGCTGCAGTCCATGAGGGTCACAAACAGCTGGACACAACTTAGTGACTGAACAACAACAAAGCCAGTTCCCAGAATCTTTTCTGCACGTTTGGAAGGTAAGGAAGGACTGAGGGTGACACTGGAGGTGAGGTCATCAGACTTCCCCCTTTTATGGGAGAGTAAACTGGGTTCTTGGAGCCTCAGGATAAAGTGATTAAGGCTCTAGAATAGAGTCTTAAGTTTGATTTCAGGTCTGTGGCTACCTTACTGTATCCCTGACTAGGGTTCCTCTCTGGTGTCTGGACCTCTGCCCCCTTTCTGTAGGTACTACTGAGATAATAACAGTGTTCCATAAAGCAGTGTGAGGGTTTTAAGGAGAACATACCCATCACACGCTGATCAGAGTGTCTAGCATATAGTAAGTGCTCAACTAACATGGTTATTAATATTAATATTTAGCCAACTTATGGAAGACTTCAGATGCTCCCTCCAAACCTTTTCATCAAAACCATGCCCCTTTGCCCTCTCTTCCCTACCCACTCCCTTTTGTCACTAGCCATTCTCATACCTCTGGAAAAATGAACTGTTTCTCCTTCAACCCTTCAGCTGCTTGAGTTCTGGTTGTAACCCCTTAAGTCAGGACAGGGCATCCAGAGGACTCAGATCCTCTTTCAAAACTTGGCTGCAACTGGCTCAGGAAAACAGCAAAGGACAGGGAGTCTGGGCCTCAAGGGTTCTGCCTTCCACAGGGTATAGTGTGTGTGTGCGTTGTGTGTGTGTGTTGTATGAGTGAGTATGTGTGAGTGAATGTGTGTGAGAGTGAGTGTGTGTGTGACTGTGTGTGTGTTGTGTGTGTGTGAGCGAGTGTGTGAGTGAATGTGTGTGAGAGTGTTGTGTGTGTGAGTAAGTGTATGAAGGTGTGGGGACAAAGCAGACTGTGGCCTGCCCTGGGTCCCATCCAGGGATGGACCTCTTCATCCAATCTTTGGCCAAAGCCGAGTCTCCCAGCTTGGAAAGCCATGGAGTTGGGGGGTGGGGGTAAGAGCTACACCCCAGGGAATGAAGGGCTCAAGGCTTGTGGAGTCTATGTTACAGGTCTAAGTCCCTCTCCAGACCTGGCACTTCAAGCGTGGGCTGTAAACTGGAGCCCCTCTTGCTGAGAAAGACCATTGGGTAGAGGTTTCTACCAACTGCAGAGCCTCAACATCACCATGTCCTTGGGGAATCCTGCCAGAGGGAGGAGCCTAGCCTTCCTAGGGGGCTTCAAGCACAGACATTGTGTGAGTTAAGAGACAGTTTGATTCTTGAAAGCAGATGTTTCCTTAGCCTGCCTCAGGAGGCTGTGCTTTGCCACACCTGATGAACACTAGCTGTGGGCATGTCCTCGCCAAAGACAGCTGCAATGACATATTACCCCCCTCCACATTCTTCATTGAATGTGCTGTGGCTATTCCTCCTTTGAGACGGGATTAGGGGGTGTCCACATCCCATTCTTTAAACCCAGGTGAGCCTTTGTGTCTGCCCCAAACAGAGGAACGTGTGGAAGTGATAGCAATGCTGCCAGACTTGGGCAGGCAGCCCCGCCCAGCTCCTGGCTCCTCTCGGGGGATGCTCCCTCAGGGCACCCATGTTATGAGGATGTCCAGGCCACGTGGAGAGGGCACATGGGTCTGATATCAGCTAACACCTCGGCTGACAGTCGGTATCCACCCGCAAAGTGACAAGCGAACGAGGCTTCCGATGTTTCCAGAACTCAGCCTCTGCCCCCGAGGAGACCCCAGGCCCGTGGCCCAGAGACAGTACTCCCCACGCCGTGCCCTGCTTGGACTTCTGACTCACAGAATAAATGAGCTCAATAAATGTTGTTAAGTGTCTGAATCTTGGGGTGGTTTGTTACATAGGCCTAGGAACTGGAACACCACCCAAATTATGTTTGACTTTTCCTTTTCCAATCCAGCCCTCACTTCAGACTTTGAGACCATTCCCTTCTCTGCAGGCTCCCCTGCCTGGGGCAGCCTGAGCAAAAACCCTGCTCCCTGAAAGACCCTTTGAATCATCCCATTTCAGCATCCCGGGACCTGCAGCTCCCGGCTCTGCCTCCGTACTCTGGGTGGGTCCCAGAGTGTCCCCGAGAGGGCGCTCCCCCGAGGCTGGGTGGTCCCAGGCCGGGCACCAGCTGACCTCACGGATCCAGGCAGAATGTGTGCAGACCTAGTTCCCTTACTTGCCTGCTCTCACGAAGTTCACGCTCAGCTTGCTCCTCTCACACTTGACTTGACTTATGGGGTCCCTCTAACCTCCGACGCGAGCAGACATTGATTCTCACAAAGGTCATTATCTTCCTACCCTGGTTCCCCCTCCTGCCCCCGCGGCTCCATCTCTGAGGTAGGTTTTCCTGGAACAGGAGGGAGGGAGGCACCCTTTCCCACCCCCGGGCCTGCGGATCGACCCCTCCGAGCGGGGGCTTGAGAGGGGGTGCCCTGGGAGCCGCACCCGTCAATCACAGAGGCACCGGCACGACCTCGCAGGCCATTAGGCGGAGGGCCGGCGCCCTGCTCACTCACCGGGCAGCCATCGGCAGGATGTTAGATGATCGCGGGGCAGCCATTCTTATGATTTATTCAAATACTCATTACAGTCAATCTATTTTTACACAGAGGTGAAGATGTGCGCTGATAACGGTTAATCATTTATAATTCCATGGACTGGTTGGGAGCCAATGTACTATCAAAGTCGCCGCCGCTGGGGCCCCGGGAGCCCCCGAAGCAGAGTGGGGAGGTTGCCCAGCCACAGGCCCTTCCACCCAACACTGCCTGAGCAGGGCCGGGATGGAGGGCACAGCTGGACGTAAGGACCAGGGGACCCCAGACCAGTCTCCAGGAGCTCAGCCTCATGAGGGCACTGTGCGGGCAGAGAGATGCCCAGCAGACGGATAAGGCAAAGAAACCCAGAAGATGGAGAAACCACCTCTAGCTGGATTACCAAAGAAAGTTCCACTGAGCAGACTGGACAGGGGCCAGGACCTACGGATTAGAAGACTTCTGCCAAGTGGGAGAATCTGATGAGCAAATACACACACATATAAGGTGCAGTGGTTCCTGGGCTGACCGGAGGGAGGCGACCAGCAGTATTTCCTTTTTCCTCCCTGGTGTCTCTCTAGAAACAACCAGACATAAAAGCAAGTGCGAGCTCTGAACTTGGCCCGGTTCCTCCTCCCACAGCCTCCCACGCTTAGCTCGCAGGCCATAGTGGCTGAGGTCTGGCCTGGCCTTGCAAACTCAAGAATCTCCCTCTCCAACACTTATGACACACAGAACACATCAGACCCACCATAATGCACAATCAGTACAATCTAATTAAATAGGATGTCCTGTATACAGGGCCTCTTCGTCACATTCAGGCCTCATCTAATTACAGGTCCACCGTATTTCAATGACCGGCTGACCGGCTCATTGTCGAGCGCGTCCCTCCCACAAGGCATGGTTGTGGAAGATCAGGTTCAGGGCTGGTCTTTAACCCATAACCTTATTGAGTTAGCTCACAAAATGCCGATCAAAGTTACTCACAGTTCACAGTCCCTTTGCTGGTGAGCGGCATGGAGGTCGGCCTCAGAGTCCCACTCCAGTTTCAACCTGATAGTGAGAAAAGACATCTTTATAGGCTGCGTGTGATTCAACACCTCCCCTCTAGAAGTCCCAGAGAAAAAGAAGCTCATGGCTGTGGGGCGCCCTGAGCTGAGCAAAGCCATGCTCATTTACCAATGCCTCGTGTCTGACCAAAGACCCCGGCAGAGGGGGACAGAATGGAGGAGCCCCTGGGAAAGCTTGAAATCCATATGGGGGAGCGGCCCAGACAAGCAAACACCACCACCAGTGCTGTGGTTTATGGCAGGATTACGGAAAGTAAAGAGTCCCGTCGGGTAAGAAGGGAGATGTTCGTGGGGAACAGTGATGGCATATGACTGATAAGATCAGAAAACATGATTGCTTTATCCTGGGATAAAGCAACAACAACAATAAAAAGAAGAAAAACCCAGCACAGGAACTTCCCTGGTGGCCCAATGATTAAGAATCCACCTTGTAATTCAGGGGACTTAGGTTCAATCCCTAGTCAAGGAACTAAGATCCCTTATGCCTTGGAGCCACTAAGCCCGAGTGCCCCAACTCCTGAGCCCAAGTACCACAACTAGAGAGTCTGTGCACTGCAACGAAAAATCCCACATGACGCAGCGAAGATCCTGCATGTTGCATCTAAGACCCAGTACAGTCAAATAAATACATTTTAAAAAGAGAAAAAAAAAAAAAAAGCCAGCACATATTTACCATCTACACTCACCCAGCCCAGCAGGAATAAAATTCATGAGTCCCATGATAAAAGTGCTGCCATGTCATTGGTGAAACAAGAATATCCATCAGATAAGATGAGAACATACATAAAGTGTGCTGAACTGTGTGGTAGAGACTAAAACTCCCTCTCTCTCCACAGAAACGGGGACTGTGAGAGCTGCAGACTTCAGGGAAGCTTTCAGGGAGAGGGAGAACTTGACCGGGATCTTGGAGGACGGGTCAGACAAGAGTCAGCTGGTGCAAGAAGACAGGGGGCATTCCAAGAAAGAGAGCAATCTGAGCAAGAATGATGGGGGGAAAGCATGGAGCGTCCAGGGACGAGGCAGAGGCTGCCCGCCTGAGACACTGGAGGAGGAATTAATGCTGAGTCAGCCAGCTGGGGCCAGAGCATCCCAGCTCGAGCGGCAGGTGGAGAGGTCAGGCTTGGGCTGGGAGCTCCTGGAGCCACGGAACGTTTTCCTACAAAGAAATGTCATGAAGGAGAGGACCCTCCCCACCCCCACGACTCTGTAGTATTTTCCTTTTAATTAAGAAGAGAGGCTTCCTGGAAAAGGTGGAGTTTCAGACAGGACATTCAGGAATGGAGTGTGATACAACACTCTCTTGTTCATGATGACATCACTCAAGATGAGGCACTTCCTGGGGCTGTCTACTAACATCTCCAGGACCAAGACTGCTGACTCATGGAGGTGCCTCGGAGACAAGACCAGACCACTGATGGCATGTGGCTGAGGACGAGGACTGCATTTATGAATGTTTAGCCCACAACGTGACAGGTTCTCACCAAGTGTCTGCTGCAATGTTCAGAGGTGGACTCTGTTCATTCTAACCAGAACTTGACAACCAGCTCCTAGCTGGCGATGGGCTCCAACTTGTAATCTTCTACACTATTGACACATTGCTACTGAGCATATATGAACTCAAGACAGGCCGTTTCTTGATTGAACTGCATGCAGTGAGGATTTATCCCTGCCTCCTGGGACTGTTGAGACCCCAGAGACTTGGAAGAAAATAGGTTGGACTTGGGGTGTGCACATGCTGGTCGGTTGGTCAGGTGGACAGGACAGCCACTCTGTTCGGGAGATGGATTCTGATGGGTATGTGTTACAAAGTTTTGAACAAGTTGAAAGGATGGGCCAAAACTAAAAAGTCAATTTTTCCCGCGACCAGTTTTTATCTCTCGCACAATAACATCATGACAACCATAAATGAAATAAACTTGAAAATAAAAAAATTCTTATTATAATCCTATCACTCTAAACCATCAAATTTTATACACTATGTCCATATCCAAATCCATTTTAGTTTTTTACTGAGTTGTAGAAAAAGATTTGACAAGAATAAATATACCAAATCCTACTCTTAACATTCAAAGGTCAGTTGCAAAAGTCATACATTGGGAATTTCCCCGGTGGTCCAGGGGTTAAGAATATGCAGGGGACATGAGGTCAATTCATGATCTGGGAAAATTTCACATACCAAGGGGCAATGAAGCTTGTGCGTCACAACCACTGAAGTTCAAGTGCCTAGAGCCCACATTCCACAAGAGTAGCGTCTGCTTGCCTCAACTAGAGAGAACCCATGCTTAGCAACAAAAACCCAGCACAGTAAAAAAAAAAAAAAAAGAAAGAAATCACAGATTGGGTGACCTGGATTTTTTAAAAAAGGGCAAGTGTTATTTGAGTTAAATCCAAGTTGAGGTAGAGCCCAGGGTGTGATGTTGCTGCCAAACCCCTTACATTGATCTCAGTTGCCTTAATAGCTGTATGATAGGCAACCAAAAGAATGGTCCTCTCACTTTAGACTTATCGATCTACATTACTTTTAGATGCAGTTTTGACATCATATTTTAATAACTTGGACAGTGATGAGTAGAAGAGAGAGGTGAGCAAAGATGTCTAGTGGTCAAAGTACTGGCTAACAGTTTAGTAATTCAAAGCACAACCTCTGGAATCAGACAGTACAAGTGTCTATCACAGCCCCACGGCTTCCTGGCAGTGGGCCCATGGGTAAGTTACTTAACTTCTCTAGGTCTCAGTTTTTCATATGTTGTTCAGTCACTAAGTCATGTCTGACTCTCTGCAACCTCCCGGACTGTAGCACACGAGGCTCCTCTGTCCTTCACTATCTCCCAGAGCTTGCTCAGATTCATGTCCATTAAGTCAGTGATGCTATCTAACTATCTCATCCTCACCACATCCTTTTCCTTTTGCCTTCAATTTTTCACAGCATCAGGGTCATTTTCAATGAGTCAGCTCTTTGCATCAAGTAGTCAAGTATTGGAGCTTCAGCATCAGACTTTCCAATGAATATTCACAGTTGATTTCCTTCAGGATTGACTAGTTTGATCTCGTTTTAGTCCAAAGGGGCTCTCAAGAGTCTTCTCCAGTACCACAATTCAGAAGCATCAATTCTTCGGCACTCAGCCTTCTTTATGGTCCAACTCTCACATACATAAATGACTACCAGAAAAACCATAGCTTTGATTATACAGATCTTTGTTGGTAAAGTGATGTCTCTGCTTTCTAATATGCTGTCTAGGTTTGTCATGGGCTTCCCTGGTAGCTCAGCTGATAAAGAATCTGCCTGAAATGCAGGAGACCCCAGTTCAATTTCTGGATCAGGAAGATCCCCAGGAGAAGGGATAGGCTACCGACTCCAGAATTGTTGGGCTTCCCTGTTGGCTTAGATGGTAAAGAATCCACCAGCAATGCAGGAGACCTGGATTTGATCCCTGGGTTGGGAAGATCCCCTGGAGGAGGGAATGGCAACCCACTCCAGTATTCTTGCCTGGAGAATCCCCATGGACAGAGGAGCCTGGCAGGCTACAGTCCACGGGGTCACAAAGAGTCAGATATGACAGAGCATCTAAGCATAGCATAGCACAAGTTTGTCATAGCTTTCCTTCCAAGGAGCAAACATCTTTTAATTTCATGGTTGCAGTCACTGTTTGCAGTAATTTTGGAGTCCAAGAAAATAAAATCTGTCACTGCTTCCATTTCCCCCCTTCTATGTGCCATGAAGTGATGGGACCAGATGCCATGATCTTTGTTTTTTAATGTTGAGTTTCAAGTTTTTTCACTGTCCTCTTTCACCTTCATCAAGAGGTTCTTCAGTTCCTCTTCATTTTCTGCCATTAGAGGTATCATCTGAATGTCTGAGGTTGCTGATATTCCTTCCAGCAATCTTGATTCCAGCTTGTGATTCATCAGTCCAGCATTTCATATGATGTACTCTGCACATAAGATAAATAAGCAGGGTGACAATATACAGCCTTGACATACTCTTTTCCCAATTTTGAACCAGTCCACTGTTCCATGTCCAGTTCTAACTGTTGCTTCTTGACCCACATACAGGTTTCTCAAGAGGCAGATAAGGTGGTCTGGTATTCCCATCTCTTTAAGAATTTTCCAGTTTGTTGTGATCCACATAGTCAAAGCCTTTAGCATATTTAATGAAACAGAAGTAGATGTTTCTCTGGAATTCCCATGCTTTCTCCATGAATGTTGGCAATTTGGTCTCTGTGCCCTCTGCCTTTCCTAAACCCAGCTTATACATCTGGAAGTTCTCAGGTCACATACTACTGTAGCCTAGCTTGAAGAATTTTGGGCATAACCTAGCTAGCATGTGAAATGAGCACAATTATATGAAGCTTCAACATTCTTTTGGATTGCCCTTCTTTGGGACTGGAATGAAAACTGACCTTTTCCAGTCCTCTGGCCACTGCTGAGTTTTCTAACTGTGCTGGCATATTGAGTGCAACACTGTAACAGCATCATCTTTTAGGAGTTTTAAATAGCTCAGCTGGAATTTCATCACCTTCAGTAGCTTTATTTGTAGTAATGCTTCCTAAGGCCCACTTGACTTCACGTTCCAGGACGTCTGGCTCTAGGTGAGTGACCACACCATCATGGTTATTGGGGTCATTAAGACCTTTTTCATATAGTTTTTCTGTGTATTCTTGCCACCTCTTCTTAATCTCTTCTGCTTCTGGTAGGTGGCTTCTGTCCTCACCATTGTGCCCATTCTTGCATGAAATGTTCCTTTGGTATCTCTAATTTTGGGGAAGAGATCTCTAGTCTTTCCCATTCTGTTGTTTTCCTCTATTTCTTCGCATTGTTCATTTAAGAAGGCCTACTTATCTCTCCTTGCTATTCTTTGGAACTCTTCATTCAGTTGGGTATATCTTTCCCTTTCTTGCTTGCCTTTTGCTTCTCTTCTTTTCTTTGCTATTTATAAAGCCTCCTCAGACAACCACGTTGCCTTCTTGCATTTCTTTTTCATTAGAATGGTTTTATTGTTTACTACCTCCTGTACAATGTTAAGGAATTTTGTCCATAGTTCTCAGTTCCCATCTGTAAAATGGTGCTAATGAGGGTTCTGTTTGCCTGAGGTTGGCCGTAAGGGTTGAATGAATCCATATACTGTAAAGTGCCTAGAACAGTGCCTTGCACAAAATAAGCATGCATTGCATATTACCTGTCATTGTGATTTTAATCATCAGGAGCCATGAGGTAGAAGATATGGGAGAAGAAACTAGAGATGGACCTCCATTCGCCCCTCTTTAACAGGACCCGTTGGTCTTAGTTCTATTGACAACAATCTCTCTCCCACATGGAGTCCTCCAGATATTTGAAGAGGGGCTGGTTTTGCTCCACAGGGTAGACTTAGGGCTAATTGACAGATATTAGGGAGCCAATCTGCAGTTCAATATATAAGGACTTCTCTAGTCCCAAGAACCATCCAAAGGGAGTTAGAAAGTGAGCTTCCAACTCAGGAAAGAGGATCCTGTGTTGGGTAAGAAGATGCCCCTGAGCATGGTCTCCCAGACGTGGCTCCCCTCACCCATAAAACACTAAAAAGAAAATGCTGGGAGACTGGGAGGAGTGACAAACATGCATATCGATAAAATATTAAAAGTGTCTTCTTTTATCATTGTTTTACAAAGTAAATCAACCCTTCAAAGTAAGGAGAGCACAAAGGGCCACTCATTGAACTCTGAAATGAGTGGGGCGTCATAAACAGCAGCACCCCTGCCCCACCACCGTCACGCCTGCCTCCTCTTTCTGTCTCTCTTTCTGTCTCTATGCGTCCATCACTCTCTCTCTCACACCCAACACACACGCACGCATATGTGCACACACAACCTCTCCACATTGTCCTTGAATGCCACTCCTCACTCTGCACCAGCGGAAAAGTCTTCCTGTCTGGCACTGACCCAGGGACGCCTGCTGGGGAGCCATGTGCATGTCATCCTAGGGCCTTCCAAGGCCAGCAGCCTCTCTCCCTGAAACGCCACATCGAAGGCCTTGTGACAAGCAGCCCTGCCATTACACAACCGGAATCTAAACTCAGGCCTGCCTTACTCACTAATGAAGATAGACATGAATCATAAATGGGATTTATAAATATGTGGACATTCACGAAATGGTAAATGAGGAGGGAGCTGAAGGACAGTCATCATTAAGAGGTTGAGGGGGACAGAAGAAAGTTTCCCACAGGAGGGGGCACCCTAGAACTTGACTCGGCATGCCCAAGGAGAGCTGAGCCAGCTCCCATGAAGCATCCTGGGTAAGAGAGAAGGCTGGAGAGAGATGAGCTTGGAAATTAGCAAGACAGGGCTGGGGGGTGGTCTAACACAGAGGGCACTAGACCAACAGCATCATGGGTTCACGCTCTGATCCCATCATTAACTTCCTGTGTGGTCTTGAACATGGAATTTTAACCACTGCCTCCTTCAGTTTCCCCATCTGCAAAATGATAGTGCTTGACTGGATGATTCTGGAAGCGTGTGACTTCGACACATCTCTGAGGTTGCCCAGATGTGCCCCTTCCCCCACCGCCCCATGGAGGCCCTGAAGTAGCTCCGTCCATGGCTGTGGTTAGCAATAGAGACGTAGGAGGCAGCAGTTCTGGGTTTAGCATGGGTCCATCACCTCCCTAACCTTGATCTCTACAAACATCAATGTCTGCATCTTTAAAAGGGGAATAAGAGCAGCGCCTTTAAATGAGGTGATGTCCCAAGAGCGTTTTGTGCAATGCCTGGAACACACTCATAACAACGAATGGGGCTGCTGTTGCTGCTCTTCAGCATGAGGAGGTGAGGGCTGGCAGCAGCTCGATGGGGAAAGGGAGGCAAATCAAGAAGCCTGTGGGCCTCTGCCTTCATCCCACCACCCATGACAAGCCACTCTGCTCTTCCCCCGACCAGGCCTTTAGGAGGAGGACAAATTGTGACATGACAATCTGTTCTCAGGCACGCGGAGTCTCTCTGGATGGTCCCCATCTCTGATAAACCTCTGTAGGCACATAAGCAAAATTGCCCAAAGAGAAACAAAACTTAAAAAAAGACGTTCCCAGGCTTCCCTGGTGGCTCAGTGGTAAGGAGTCCGCCTGCTAATGCAGGAGACTTGGGCTCGATCCCTGGTCTGGGAAAATCCCACATGCTGTGGAGCAACTAAGCCCGTGAACCACAACTACTGAGCCTGTGCTCTAGAGCCCGGGAGCCCCACCCCCCGAGCGTGTGCGCTAGACCTCGGGAGCCCCAACCTCCGAGCCTGGGCTCTAGAGCCCGGGAGCCCCAACCGCCGAGCACGTGCTCTAGAGCCTGGGAGCCCCAGCTGCTGACGTCCTCACTCTACAGCCCATGTTCTGCAACAAGAGAAGCCACCGCACTGAGAATCCCACATACCAGAACTAAAGAGTAGCCCCTGATTGGCACAACTAGAGAAAGCCCACACAGCAGTGAAGACCCAGCACAGCCAAATATAAATAAATAAGACCCTCTGAGACAGAGTAACCTGCAAGGTCACAGTGGGTGCTGTGTCGCCTGCCTCATCACCCCGAGAACCCTCTCTACTTCACCTCCACTCCCCTCACACACACCCCCAGGAAAGCTCGCTGTGGTTTATGTTAATGTCAGAGTGAGGCTGACAGTCAGTCACAGCATTGCAGGCCCTGAGCACCAGCCTCTCAATGACACAACTGAGGAAACGAACACCGAGAGACTCGGCTGACATTAAGTTCTTGGCTCTGAGAAACGTATCCGTCCAGCCCCGAGGGTGCTGCACAGGTCTCCTCAGATCCGGTTGAGAACAGGCTCATTTCCCGCCGTCCTCAGCCCCCTGGGCTGCAGGCAGGTCTGGGCGCCCAGCTGCAGAGAGGACCAGGGAAATCCCCTCAGTCATGCCCTCCGGCCTCAGCCCGAGACTAAGCCAGGTCCTACACCTGTAAAGAGGACACCCTCGGGGATGAGAAAACACCAAGACACAAGACATACTTATTCTCCATCAGGAACATCACTGCTCTTCTTCCTGGCCCATCGTCACCTGCCTTAGGCTTCCTTCTCTCTTCTGGGCCCCTAATCCATCTCTGGGCCTCCAGCCTCATCCCCTTTCGGCCTGTCCACCACTTCCCCCAAGCCCGGGATCTCCCTGAAACACAAATTTCGTCATGTCCGGTCCACCTCCAAACCCTCCAGGGACAGCTCAGCGTCTGGCAGAGGTCACCCACCGGCAGCCGCGAGCCAGCCTCTTGCCTGCTTGATGTTTTCGTAAACACTGACAACATCTAAAAAGCTGAAAGTTTCACATTTGAAAATCCAGATCCTAGGTTTTTCTCCCAAATTCGGGATGAACGCCAAACTTGCATCTTCACGTGGCAGTCGCTGGATGACACCAAGTGTCAGAGGCCCCCTTTTGAGGCGTGGGTCCCCCTGTTTGTCTCACAGAGAGAAGGCAGGTGTCGCTTGCAAGAAGCCCACAGGGCCGGGCACCTGGAGGCTGACTCATGCTGCCGGCTGAGGGCTCAAGGTGACAGGAGGTGGCTCATTGCGTTCTTAGCCACGCTGTTCCCAGCCAGGACCACAAGCGTTCCTCCTTCTCTCTCCCTTCGATCACTGCTTCACCTCTGGCCAGGAGACAGCCCGAGAAGGTCCTAGGGCAGTTTCTAGGAATGCCAGGACTACAGGGCCCCACCCCTGAGTCCAGCCTCTCCCCACCCCCACCTCAGTGGAGGCTGCACCCCCTCCCTTTATTTCCATCCCACTGTTCCTATCAAAGCCCTAACAGCACATATTTTGTTAATTGTACAAACCTAATGGGGGAATGCATTGGCAAAAAAGGGTAATGGCCATCAGACCAGCAATAAAACAAAATTAATGGCCCATAGGAAGAAATCATGTCCACTTAATCCCGGCTCTGAAACTCTAATAGAATAATGGAATACCAGCGGAGGGGTTTTTCTCTCCATGCAGATTGCTTACACCATGTTAATCACTTGCAAAGCAGGCCACATACCACTCCGGCTCACATGACCCTCCAGGGAAAGTAGCAGACCAGAAACATTTAGTGCCAGGCTCATTACTGACATGCCCCACCAGCAGCGACACCTTCCCCCCTTCCCCACCTCCCCAGGTGACTCTGGGACAGCAAGGGGGGGTGTTGTTGAGAGCCATCAGGTGTGGTGGGCCGGAAAGCGAGACACACGACCCCTAACAATAGCAGACCTTTATTGAGTGCTTACTGTGTGCCAGACACTGGGCTGATTGAGCACTTTCCAGGTACTGTATTATATCTTCATCTTCTGTAGCTACAGAGGCCAGCAAGATAGCCATTAGCTACCTTTGGCTTTTTATTTATTTTTTGAGTTTTTTTTAATTAAAAAATTATTTTTGGCTATGCTGGCTCTTTATCGCTATGCACGAGCTTTCTCTAGTTGTGGTGAGCAGCGGCTACTCTCTAGTTATGCTGCTCGGGCTTCTCGTTGCGGTGGCTTCTCTTGTTGCAGAATCTTCCCTGTAGCTCAGATAGTAAAGAATCTGCCTACAATGCAGGAGACCTGGGTTTGATCCCTGGATCAGGAAGACCCTCTGGAGAAGGAAATGGCAACCCACTCCAGTACTCTTGCCTGGAGAATTCCAAGGACAGAGGAGCCTGGTGGTCACAGTCCATGGGGTCACAAAGTCGTGGGACACGACTGAGCGACTAACAGTACTGCTACTACTCTTGTTGCAGAGCATGGGCTCTAGGGCACATGGACGCGTTAGTTTCAGTTCCCAGGATCTAGAGCACAGGCTCAGTAGTTATGGCATATGGGCTAATTTGCTCTGCCGCCTGTGGGATCTTCCGGGATCAGGGATAAAACCAGTGTCTCCTGCACTGGCAGATAGATTCTTTAGCACTGAGCCACCAGGGAAAGCCCTATTTCTTTTTTTTTTAAGGTAAGCTTCTTTCTTGTTTGGCCGTACCACAAGGCATGTGGGATCTTAGTTCCCCAACCATGGATGAACCTGTGCCTCCTGTATTGGGAGTGTGGAGTCTTAACCACAGGACCATCTGCCAAGGGAGTCCCTACATCTGGCTTTCAGAATACAAATCCTAATTTATGAAAATTAAATAAAATCTGAAATCTAGTCTTCAGCCTCACTGGCCACATTTCGAGTGCCTGACAGCCATGTGTGGCTGTTGTACTGGGAGGCCCAGAAAGACCACGTTCCCATCATCACAGGCAGACAGTGCCGCTCTAGTATATGAAAGTCAGTTGTCTTGCTCATCAAACTGATTCTGAAATCAAGGCACAGAGAGCTGAGGCAAGCAGCCCAAGGTCATGGCTGAGCTGGGTTTGAGCCCAGGTCTCATTCAGCCTGGCTCCAGAATCCCCACCTCCCACACAATTTCTTGATAAAACAAGTGGTTGAGGTGGCTAGGAAACCGTTTGATGGTTAGCTATAGAAAGACTCTTCTGTCCGCCACAGGCCCCCAGACCCCTAGAGAGCAGACAGACCCAGGACTCCACTTGGGGGCCAGCACTATGGGGTCTCAAACCCCGGAAGGTCATCTAGAGAAGGAGGGCGTCATACTTCATCTAGTCCAACCTCCCTCAATTTATGGACAAAAACCAATGCACAGAAAAGTTAAGTGGCTTGTCCAAAGTCAGACAGCTGATTAGTGACAGAGTTAGGACTACAGTTCAGATTTCCTGATGACCATGCCTCACTGGCCAAGGAATAGGACAGAGCCAGCCTCTGAGAGAAGGAGAGAGAAGGAGGCAGTGTCTCTGCAGCCTTCCTGGGGAGCCCTGGCCAGCTCAGAAGATGCCAGGAGGCACCTGAGGGGACTGGGCTCCGCGGAGAAGCAGCAGAGGGAGAAAGAGGGGCAGCCATGGGCCTAGAAACTGCAGTGATTCAAAGCACGACACTGCATGGCTACTGCTGCTAAGTCACTTCAGTCGTGTCTGACTCTGTGCTACCCCATAGAGCAGCCCACTAGGCTCCTCTGTCCCTGGGATTCTCCAGCCAAGAATACTGGAGTGGGCTGCCATTTCCTTCTCCAATGCATGAAAGTGAAAAGTGAAAGTGAAGTCAGTTAGTCATGCCCGACTCTTAGCAACCCCATGGACTGCAGCCCACCAGGCTCCTCCATCCATGGGATTTTCCAGGCAAGAGTACTGGAGTGGGTTGCCATTGCCTTCTCCGGCATGGCCACTAACTTTGGAAAAAATAGTATGTCAAGATCCATTGCAATTAAAAATACACAGACACTTCTCCTCAGCAGCCCTAGTTTGAGAATGTATCTTATAGAAAGGAAAGTACCAGAGATTTCCCTGGAGGTCTAGTGGTTAATACTCCAAGCTTCCAGTGCACGGAGTGTGGGCTTGATATCTGGTCAGGGAACTAAGACCTCACATGCCAAATGGCATGGCCAAGAAATAAAAGTAAATAAATACAATTTTTTTTAAAAAAAAGGAAAGTACCCATGTATGAGGATAATGCAGCAGCAATTTGTAGTGGGAAGAAGTGAAAAAGAAGCTAGATATCCACCAGTGGGGGAATGTTCGAATAACCTGCAATACAACTATACTGTCATTAAATGCTGCTACTCAAAAGGCCAGGGCTTCCCTGGTAGCTCAGCTGGTAAAGAATCCTCCTGCAGTGAGGGAGGCCTGGGTTTGATCCCTGGGTTGGGAAGATCCATGAAGGAAGGCATGGCAACCCACTCCAGTATTCTTGCCTGGAGAATTCCATGGACAGAGGAGCCTGGCGGACTACAGTCCATGGCGTTGGAAAGAGTTGAATATGACTGAGCACAGCACAGTACATTCAAAAGAGCAAGTTAGATCTACATCTTTTGCCACAAGAGATGGCCATAATGTTCCAAATAAGAAAACTGAGTAGCAGAATGGTGTCTGTGGTGTGTTTCCATTTCTGTAAAAATAGAGAAAAACTCCAGATAGAGTGCATCCATGTGCATGAGTCTGTGTGAGCACAGAGATGGAAGGAACAGCCCACGTGTTCACGCCGGTGCTGATGTGGGACAAGGAACAGAGGGGTGAAGGACCACTGCCGTTCGCACACCTTTGCCTGGTTTCAGGTTGCAGTGAGCACTGCCACTTTTGTAATTTTTGAAAAGAAACTCAATTTTTTTTGAAAATTGCTAAGTCATGTCCTATTCTTTGCGACCCCATGGACTATACAGTCCATGGAATTCTCCAGGCCAGAATACTGGAGTGGATAGCCTTTCCCTTCTCCAGGGGATCTTCCCAATCCAGGAATCGAACCCAGGTCTCCTGCATTGCAGGTGGATTCTTTACCAACTGAGCTATCAATAAGGAAAAGAAAATAACTGATGAAAGAAAAACTGGCTGGACTTGGGAGGCAGTCAAATCCGACTTCAAACCTGCCTTACTGGGACTTCCATGGTGGTCCAGTGGCTAACACTCCAAGTTCCCAATGCAAGGGGCCCAGGTTCGATTCCTGGTCAGGCAACTAGATCCCACATTCTGCACCTCAGACCCAGAGCAGCCAAATAAATAAATTACAAACAAAAAACAAAAAAACCTGCCTTACTAGCTGCATTGTGTTGGGCAAGTTACTTAACCTCTGTCCGTCTTTGTTTCCTCACCTGGAAACTAATGATAATAATATCATAGCATGGTTGGCGGTGGGTGGAGGGGTGGTGGAGATTGATAAGAAAATGAATTTAAAACTACTCAATAGCCTGGAACTTTTTAATCAACGTTGAGGGACTGGTCTGCCCAATACACAGAGGTACTTTCTGAATTGACCCTGCTGGGCCCTGATGTAGGAATTAATCATATGCTTCCCAGGGCCCCTGTATTTTGTCTTATATTACAGTTCTATTACGTCTTTCTCCTTCCCAGACCATAAGTTCCTTGTGGGCAGGAACAGTACCTTACTTATTTATTCATTCATCCAGTCATCCATTTATTCCATTTATTATTAAGTTAATAATAAGTAAGTACATCATGCAGAGTACAATACGCAGAGGACATCATGAGAAACGCTGGGCTGGACGAAGCACAAGCTGGAATCAAGATTGCTGGGAGAAATATCAATAACCTCAGATATGCAGATGACCCTTATGGCAGAAAATGAAAAAGAACTAAAGAGCCTCTTGATGAAAGTGAAAAAAGAGAGTAAAAAAGTTAACTTAAAGCTCAACATTAAGAAACTAAGATCATGGCATCCGGTCCCATCACTTCATGGCAAACAGATGGGGAAACAGTGGAAACAGCAGCAGACTTTATTTTCTGGGCTCCAAAATCACTGCAGATGGTGACTGCAGCCATGAAGTTAAAAAACACTCCTTGGAAGGAAAGTTATGACCAACCCAGACAGCATATTAAAAAGCAGAGACATTACTTTGCCAACAAAGGTCTGTCTAGTCAAGGCTATGGTTTTGTTTTTTTTTTTTTTACTTTACAATTCTGTATTGGTTTTGCCATACATGAATCCACCACGGGTGTACATGTGTTCCCAAACATGAACCCCCCTCCAAAGGGCTATGGTTTTTCCAGTAGTCATGTATGGATGTGAGAGTTGGACTATAAAGAAAGCTGAGCGCCAAAGAATTGATGTTTTTGAACTGTGGTGTTGGAGAAGACTCTTGAGCATCCCTTGGACTGCAAGGAGATCCAACCAGTCCATCCTAAAGGAAATCAGTCCTGAATATTCATTGAAAGGACTGATGTTGAAGCTGAAACTCCAATACTTTTTGGCCACCTGATGCAAATAACTGACTCATTGGAAAAGACCCTGATGCTGGGAAAGACTGAAGGCAGGAGGAGACGGGGCTGACAAAGGATGAGATGGTTGGATGGCATCACTGCTTCAATGTACATGAGTTTGAGT
Organism: Oryx dammah; assembly: GCF_014754425.2. Taxonomy (NCBI): domain Eukaryota; kingdom Metazoa; phylum Chordata; class Mammalia; order Artiodactyla; family Bovidae; genus Oryx; species Oryx dammah. Next base: position 27,411,175 of record NW_024070199.1, on the reverse strand, counting down.
AAACTCCAGGAGTTGGTGATAGACAGGGAGGCCTGGCGTGCTGCAGTCCATGCGGTGGCAAACAGTTGGACACGACTGAGTGACTGAACTGGACTGTACTATTAATAACTGAATAATTGTGTCTTATTCAACAACACTGTGCATGACACCAGAGATGCAACAATAAATAGAACAGAAAAGCTCCTGCTTTCATGGAGCTCATATTCTAATCGTTCAAATTATATAATTCACAATTATATAATGTTGAAATGATAAGCACTGAAGAAAAAAGATGCCCAAGGCAAGGATTTACTGTACAGCACAGGGAACTCCGCTCAGTGTTATGTCCAGGCTGGATGGAAAGGGAGTTTGGGGGAAAATGGATACACGTATTAATATCTGTTTGGCTGAGTCCCTTTGCTGTCCACCTGAAACTATCACAACACTGAAAATAGACTATACCTTAATACAAAATAAAAAGTTTTTTTTTTTTTTTTTAAGGAAAAGAAAAAAAAGCAACAGGCTAGGGAGCAGGAGTGACTGAGGAGGGCATCTTCGAGAGGGAGGATATGAAAAGAGCCTCCGAGCTCCCTAAGAAAGTACTCTTCGGGCGTATTCCACAGACGCAGTGAGGTTAGTAGTTATGCAAATAATGTTAGCTGGAGAACAAAGTAAAAAATAGATTCGATGGAGAACAGAGAATAATTAAGACTCCTTAAAAAACATCCCCCTACTTCTAAGTTTATACCCCGAAGAATTGAAAGCAGGGACTCAAAAAGCCAATTTGTATTCCCATGTTCATAGCAGCGTCATCCATAGGAGCCGGAAAGTGAAAGCAACACAAGCATCCACGGCTGGATGATGGATAAACAAAGGGTGGTCTGAGATGGCTGGATGGCATCACTGACTCGATGGACGGGAGTCGGAGTGAACTCCGGGAGTTGGTGATGGACAGCGAGGCCTGGCGTGCTGCGATTCATGGGGTGGCAAAGAGTCGGACACGACTGAGCGACTGAACTGAACTGAACTGAACTGAAGTACTATGGAGTATGGTTCAACCTGACAAAAGGAAGGACAAGAGCTACAGTGTGGATAAACCTGGAGAACATTATGCTTTGTGAGATAATCCAGTCACAAAGTAACAAGTGCTGCATGGTTCCACACACATGAGGTACCCAGGGTACTCACATTTACAGAGGGAAATAGAAAGGGGGTTATCAGGGACTGAGGGAGAGAGATGAAGGGTTTTGGTTAATAGATACAGAGTTTCAGGGACTTCCCTGGTGGTCCAGTGGTTAACACGCTATGCTCCCCATGCAGGGGGCCTGGGTTCATTCCCTGCTCAGGGAACTAGATCCTACATACCACAATTAAAAGAGTTCACACACCACAACTAAAGTGATTCCACATGCTGTGACAAAAGACCCCGCATGTCGCAATCAAGGTTGTGCCACAACTAAGAACCAGTGCAGTCAATAAATAAAGAAATAAATATTTTAAAAAATACAGAGTTTCAGTTATGCAAGATAAAAGCATTTTGTAAATGGATGATGGTGATGGTTCAACAGTATGTGGACTGTGAACTTCCAAATGTTCAAGCTGGATTTAGAAAAGGCAGAGGAACCAGAGATCAAATTGTCAACATCTTTTGGATCATCAAAAAAGCAAGAGAGTTTCAGAAAAAGTCTACTTCTGCTTTACTGACTACACTAAAGCCTTTAACTGTGTAGATCACAATAAACTTTGGAAAATTCTTCAAGAGATGGGAATACCAGACCACCTTACCTGCCTTCTAAGAAATCTGTATGCAGGTCAAGAAGCAAGAGTTAAAATACGTCAAGGCTGTATACTGTCACCCTGCTTATTTAACTTATAGGTAGAGTACATCATGCAAAATGCTGGACTGGATGAAGCACAAGCTGGGATCAAGATTGCTGGGAGAAATATCAATAACCTCAGACATGCAGATGACACCACCCTTATGGCAGAAAGCAAAAAGGAACTGAAGAGCCTCTTGATGAAAGTGCAGGAGGAGAGTGAAAAAGCTGGCTTAAAACTCAAAATTCAAAAAACAAAGATCATGGCATCCGGTCCCATCACTTCATGGCAAACAGATGGGGAAACAATGGAAACAGTGACAGACTTTGTTTTCTTGGGCTCCAAAATCACTGCAGATGGTGACTGCAGCCATGAAATTAAAAGATGCTTGCTCCTTGGAAGAAAAGCTATGACCAACTTAGACAGCATATTAAAAAGCAGAGACATTACGTTGCTGATAAAGGTCCGTCTAGTCAAAACTATGCTTTTTCCAGTAGCCATGTATGGATGTGAGAGTTGGACTATAAAGAAAGCTGAGGGCTGAAGAATTGATGCTTTTAACTGTGGTGTTGGAGAAGACTCTTTGAGAGTCCCTTGGACTGCAAGGAGATCCAACCAGTCCATCCTAAAGGAAATCAGTCCTGAATATTCAATGGAAGGACTGATGCTGAAGCTGTAACTCCAAAACTTTGGCCATCTGATGCGAATAACTGACTCATTTGAAAAGACCCTGATGCTGGGAAAGACTGAAGGTAGGAGGAGACGGGGCTGACAGAGGATGCGATGGTTGGATGGCATCACTGCTTCAATGTACATGAGTTTGAGTAAACTCCGGGAGTTGGTGATGGACAGGGAGGCCTGGTGTGCTGCAGTTCATGGGGTCACAAAGGGTCGGACACGACTGAGCGACTGAACTGAACTGATGGTGATGATTGTACAATATGAATGTGCTTAATGCCATTGAATTGTAAGCTTAAAATGGTTAAGATGGTGAGACATATGCTCTGTGTACTTTACTACAATTATGAAAAAGAGGATAAGGGAGTGCAGGGCAGTGAGAGAGATCAGGGCACCCCAAGTCTATGCAGCCACAGTGGGGGAACACAGAGGGAGGGGGGCTCCCAGGCCAGTGGGCCAGCAGGGGAGGCAATCTTCCTATGGGAGCATCTGATTCCAGGGTGCTGAGGCTAGACAGATGAGACAGCTTAGGGTGAAAAAGTAAAGGAACTGTTGGGAGGGTTTGTAGAGGCCTGGGGTTCCCTAGTGGCTTAAATGGTAAAGAATCCACCTGCAATGCAGGAGACCCAGGATCAATCCCTGGGGTCGGGAAGATCCCCTGGAGAAGGAGATAGTAACCCGCTGCAGTATTGTAGCCTGGAAAATTCTCACGGGAGGAGCCTGGAGGACTATAGTCCATGGGGTCACAAAGAGTCGGACACGACTGAGTGCATGTCCCCAGAGAGGTTAAGAATCACTGGAGGGGATAATCGCTAGGCTTATATTCAACTAGAAAATTCTAAGATTCTGAGAAATCTTGGACTAAGTAGCAACAAATCTTTGGGCCTCAAATAAGTCAAGATGTTTATTCCTGCCTTGCCTGCAACAGAGATGTTGTAAAAATGGAGCAAAATGATGATATACTTTGAAAAGTTAAAATTATTTCCTTTGTGCAAATAAAGATGATTATTGCTGCTGTTTCACGGAAAGCAGAGGCAGTTCTGGGCCAGGCACACAGGTGGAGGAGGGAGGCCAGCTCGTCCAGGTCCTGAATCCTCAACAAAGGATCCACAGTGACTGGATGGGATGCGCTGCAGGGCAACTCTCCTTGATAGGAAATGAAGGCCCTCGATTCTTCTTGTGGAGAGGGGTCTCAGCCAGGGAGAAAAGTAAACACAGCCTTCCCAGGAGGTCCAGCTCCAGACAGAGCAAAGGTGTCCTTTGTGCCAACAAGCCCTCTTCTTGCATCTGGCTTTACACTTGGGAGGAAATTTTCAACTGGGCGAGTGGCAGGCTGAGGAGGCAACTGGGAGAAGAGCCCAAGTGGAAGATGGCATCCACCACCAGAGAGCAGGACCCGGATTGGAAACCTGGGTCATGACAAAAGCAGGGGCATGGGAACCTGGGCATAAAGGAAGCGCCAGCCAGGAAGGGCAGCCCAGAGGCAGTGTCAGAACCGCACATGCTCAGACCTGCATGGGACCTTAGAGACATCTCTTCTGACTCCTCTTTTCACATGTGCAGGAACGGGTTGAGAGAGGGGCAGAGACTCAGCAGGGAAGTCAGGCCAATAGCTCCCTTCATTCCTTTATAAAATGTGCTTTGCATATCAGAGGCTTCCCTCTGTCAGAAATCAATAATAGAGGGTGGGGCTTCCCTGATGGCTCGGTGGTAGGGAATTCACCTGCCAATGCAGGACACTCAGGTTTGACCCCTGGTCTGGTTGGAGAAGATCCACAAGCCTTGGAGCAACAAAACCTGTGCGTCACAACTATTGAGCCTGTGCTCTAGACCCCGTGTGTCGCAACTACTGAAGGGCATGCCCTAGACCCTGTGCTCTGCAACAGAAGAAGCCGCCGCAATGAGAGGCCTGTGCACCACCGGCAAAGAGCAGCCCCTGCTCACCCAACTAGAGACATGCCCACAAAGTAAAGAAGACTCAGCATAGGTCTTCTTTAGCATAACTAAATTAACTAATTTTTTTTAAAGGGTGGCAGTTTTAAAAATAATGATAATAATAAATGGTGAATCAGCTCCCCACCCCCAAGGAGCCCAGTGTAATGAGAGAGACAGACTAAAGGGTGAAGGGTCGAGGGTCCCCCACTCCAGGCAGGTGCATCCAGATGGGGTGAGGTGGGGACTCAGCCACTCCCTCTCAGACCAGTCAGTGCTGGAGGAAGTGGGAATATTCCCTCTGAGGTCAAGCCAAGCCAACAGCCCCTTGCATCTCACAGAGGGGTACCCACCATGGCAGCCATGGAAAGGAGCCTCGAGGGTCCATCCCTGCTATTAGAGGCCATGCTTGGCCGGCCAGCCACTGGTCCCAGGAACCAGACCTCTCCAAACTGCACTTCCAGTCCATCACCTTCTAACTCGCCATGGGGCCTGGTCTTGGATATTGTTTCGTCAGTTAACATGAGAGGGCTCCAGCTTGTTCCGCTGAGGGTAGGCAGATGCGCTCGGCACAGCTGATGATGCTGAATGGCTCTGGAGTGCTGATTCTCTGCAGAGCGGTGGCTCCGTGGAAGAGAAGCCAGCCACTCTGCTCGTGTCCCCACCTGGATCTTCAGATCACAGCAGGATGCTGAACGAGCATTTGTTCCCAATTGTTCTTAGCCACTAATTTGGCTCCAGGGGATAACACCAATCTGAGAACAAACGGAGTAGGAAAACTATGCCTTTCCTGAAGGAGGCCCAATTCACCGTCAACAGGGGAGGGTCTGGGAGATTTCCTGAGTTTGTCACAGTCACCCTCAGCCTCCTGACCAGGCCTGGCCGCCTCCCTCTCCAGCCCGGAGTCACCCGGCTGCCCTGCCATCTGCCGTGGCTCACTTGCTCAGGGCCCCTCCGAGGTGCCTCCAGCAGATTACTCTGAGGGCAGGTAGATAAAATGAGATTCCTTGCTAGCAGTAACTAGCCAGAACAATCTCTCTCCTGAGCCGCTTACAGTCTCCACCTGCCACCTGCCAGCAAAAGAACCGGTGAGCTTCATAGGCTGGCTCAGGCCACCCTCCCTGGGTGCCGAGAGGACCACTGAGGCCCTCTCCAGGCAGGACTTGCTCAGAAGGCCCTCTGTCGGGCTGCAGCAAGGTCGGCTTGGGATGCCCCTCCCAAGAGACACAAAAGCAGCTCTGTTTCTGGCGAGTGAAGAGCAAGCACCCTCCAGGGGTAAAGGGGAAGGAAGAGCTGGTGAGCAAGGCCCCAGCAGCAGATGCTTTCTCAAGACTGATGGGCAGAAACCCCTGGAAACAAGAGGCCCTGCTCGTCGTGAAATTGCCTCCTTGTGGCTTAAAATAACTGAATCAGAGAACATTCTGAGACGCTCTTGAAAGCAAACTGGTAGATAAAATACCTTTACCAACCCCTGCAGCAGACAAGCCAGAGTTTCTATGACAAAGATACCTTCTTCACCAGCATGTGGCTTAGCTCTTCAGTAACCTCATAAATTCAACATAGTATGAGAACACTGGAAAGTAAACAATGTTTAAAAAAATCTCTGAGCAGTCAAAGGACATGTTGCAAAATCTTTGCACTAAAGTCTATGAACCTGAGTCATAAGAAAACTTCCTGGCTTTGCTTAGAGCTTCTTCACTGATTTCATTTGTTGTTGTTTTTGTTTAGTCGCTAAGTTGTGTCTGACTCTTTGCAACCTGATGGACTGCAGCATGCCAGGCTTCCCTGTCCTTCACTATCTCCCAGAGTTTGCTCAAACTCATGTCCATTGAGTTAGTGATGCCATCCAACCATTTCATCCTCTGTGGTCCCCTTTTTTCCTCCCGCCCTCAATCTTTCCCAGCATCAGGGTCTTTTCCAGTGAGTCAGCTCTTCTTATCAGGTGGCCAAAGTATTGGAACTTTGGCATCAGTCCCTCCAATGAGTATTCAGGCTTGATTTCTTTTAGGATTGACTTGTTTGATATCCTTGTTGTCCAGGGGACTCTCAAGAGTCTTCTCCAGTACCCAGTTCGAAAGCATTAATTCTTCGTAAGCATTTTTTATATGCTCAGTTATCTGAACCCTTGAGCCACAGCTGATTAGAAGCAAAAAATGAAGAGGGAGCTTGAGCTTTGCCAGAAGACAGGTTGAGGGGATGGAGGATTGACCAAGGAGAAAGCTAAGGGGAACCTTGTGAATTACCACACAAGTTTCAGTCGTGTTCAGGATCATTTTCTCAGGAAGTTAGGAAGGGGTCCACTGATGACGTTTAAAATATCCTTGGAGGGCTTTCAGGAGTCAACCTTTAGCCATTCAGAAAGCCCAAATGAGTCTCCTTCTAGATGCTTCCAGGTTGCTGGGTTCTTCCTGTAGGTTGTCTTTTTTTTTTTTTTTAAAACCAAAGGAAAGCTTTACTTCTATTTGAGATGGACTACTCTTGATCTCGCTCATGTACTTTTTAAAATCTTTTTACTAATTTTATGTGAGTATAGTTGCTTCACAATGTTGTTATTTTCTGCTGTACAGCACAATGAATCAGCTATACTTATACATGTGCGCTGTGTTTAGTTGCTCAGTGGTGTCCGACTCCTTGTGACCCCATGGACTGCAGCCTGCCAGGTGCTTCTGTCCATGGGGGTTCTCCAGGCAAGAATACTGGAGGGGGTTGCCATGCACTCCTCCAGAGGATCTCCCCAACCCAGGGATCGATCCCAGGTCTCCTGCATTGCAGGTAGATTCTTTACCATCTGAGCCACCAGGGAAGCCCAGGAATACTGAAGTGGGTAGTCTACTCCAGGCTACCCTGGATTTGCTGGCGGATTCTTCATAGAGCCCCTCTTTTTTGGACTTCCTTCCCATTTAGGTCACCACAGAGCACCGAGTGGAGTTCCCTGTGCTATACAACAGGTCCTCATTAGTTATCTGTCTTATACATTGTATCAATAGTGTATACATGTCAGTCCCCATCTCCCAAGTCATTCCAGCCTAGCCTTTACCTCCTCGGTACCCATTCATTTGTCCTCTACATCTATAACTCTATTTCTGCTTTGCAAACAAGTTCACCTGTACCATTATACTAGATTCCACATATGTGCATTAATGCACAATATTCATTTTTTCTTTCTCATTTACTTCATTATGTATGACAGTCTAGGTCTACCCACGTTTCTGCAAATGGCACAGTTTCATTCCTTTTCATGGCTGAGTAATATTCCACTACATTACGCGCCACGTCTTTATCCATTCCTCTGTCGATGGGCATTTAGGTGGCTTCCACGTCCTAGCTATTGTAAATAGTGCTGCAATGAACATAGCATGTATCTTTTTGAATTATGGTTTTCTCTGGTATATGCTCTAGAGTAGGATTTCTGGGTCACATGGTAGTTATATTTTTACTTTCTCAAAGAACCTCCATACTGTTCTCCATAGGGGATGCACCAATTTATACTCTCACTGACAGTATAGGCCCCTTTTCTCTACATCCTCTCCAGCACTTATTGTCTGTAGATTTTTTTTTTATGATGGCCATTCTGACCATGAGGTGATACCTCATTATAATTGTGTTTGCATTTCTCTAATAATTAGTGATATTGAGCAACTTTTCGTGGGTTTGTTGACCATCTGTATGTCTTTGGAGAAATGTCTGGTTAGGTCTTCCACCCATTTTTTGATTTTTTTTTTTTTTTTATACTGGGCTACATGACCTGTTGCCTGTTCTGGAGAGTAATCCCTTGTCAGTGGCTTCATTTGCTATAAACCACAGACCTATAGGTCATCTTGAGCTTGTTCAGAAGCTGCTTGTATTCATTCCTGGTTGGCTTATTCATTCAGTCAACAGGCATTAACTCTCTGGATGCTGGAGTGGTCCAACAATGCATAAAATGAGATGAAGGCAAGGGTGGCTTTGATACATTACACACACACACACACAAACACACACACACACACACACACACGCACGCATGCACACCAGGGGCACTTATTATGCCTTAGATGCTCAACAGACACATGTCGTACAGATGTAGAAAACACATCTGTAAAGAGGATAGGCAAGCCAGTCAGACCATCCTTTGACCTAGTCCCTAGCTACTCAAATGAGAATTCTTTGTGGGGAGGGGCTGTAATATTTCAGGACTCAACTAAAAATGTCATCTGATCAAAACTTTAAACTGCTCCACCAAGAAAAACAAAAAGACAACACAGCGTCGGGTCTGGAAAAACATGGAACAGATTTTCCAGTTCATCTTAGAGAAAGCGGTTGCCCCTCGGTGAGCCTGGCTTCCCCATCAATAAAACAAACAGTTTGGAGCCATCAATGTCTAAAACATTTCCAGCTCCCTAGTCAACAGGATCTGAGTTTTATGCAAGGACTGACCCTCCCTGCTTGATTTCTTTTATTTTCACCAAAGCTTTGGAAGGAAGGATTTTGACCAACAGTTATGGCCTCCAGCCAATCATCCCAAAACATGTGTGTTTTCTTCAGAGTCCCGTTAGATCTCTGCCCCAGGTGACTGACACAGAGAGGACAGCAAGTAACTCTTCATCCTCGCCCCAGTCCCTCAGACGGCAGGCAAGGGGACATGGCGCTGTCATCGTTTGGGAGACAGGAACTCTTTATGATGCTCATAAGGGGTGGTTGGGAGAGGTTGGAATTCAGGCAATGTGTTCTGAAGAATTCGAGTTAATAATTTATATATGCGTTTCTTTAAAAAAAAACACCATCTTTTGAAACAAATTACATACAAATTGTGTGACATTTGAAGGAAATTTGCCAATGTTGCTCAGTGAAGCATAATAAATATATGCAGCTAGCTCATAATAATAAGTTACTTAAACTCAGGGCACTAAATGATTTATTAATTGTCTCCTAATCCTTTCCAGCTACAATGAAAACCAGGAGTGTGGCCATATTTCACATACGAGTTCATAATGCTTCCGACGCCAAACAACAAGGCTGCCATTAGCTATCTCATTCATTTTTCACTCTGGTCCCTGACTCTGCAGATGGGCCTGGAGCACGGCTTGGAGGAGGGGACTATCACTGTCAGCAAAGGGGTAGATGCACCCCAAAGACATCCCAGCCCACTGACATCTCCCAGGGATGTCCACTTTGCCTCGAGTATTCCTCCCTGCGGTCCGCTTCCTGCCCATCAGCACTGCCGTCAGCACACGGTGCGCCTGTATATATTAGTCCTGGAGAACACAGCACATTGTCTCCTGGGATGCCCAGCACCAGGCTCGTAGCCCTGAGTCCTCTCCAGCAGCAGGGAGTAAGCCAAAGCGATCAGAACCAAGATGGGAAATAGAACACCAAGACCTGCCCTTTCTCGGGAACAGGCTGACCCAGTGGGGAACGTGGATTTCTGTTGTCAGGTCCACTTCTCGGGCCTCCTCCCCACCCCTAGTGCTCCAGACATTAGCCTCTGCTTCCTGGGAAACTCTGACGGTTGCCCAGAGCCATCTGCAGCCTCAGTTCTCTCTTGGGATTCACACCCACGTGGCTGGGCCGATTGTGTGTCTGGCAGGAGGAACATCACCAGGAAGCAAGAAGTCTAGCCAGATACACTGCTGGTGGATGGACAGCTAGGACAAAGTAGCGTCCCAGGAACTGAGTGACTCGAGAATCGCAGAGATTGAGTTCAAGGGGTGAAATGATTCTCCAGGCCACCCCGCCTCCCTCAACATTGTGTTCTTCTTTTTGTTTAGTCTCTAAGTCGTGTCTGACTCTTTGTGACCCCATGGACTGTAGTCCACCAGGCTCCTCTAGCCATAGAATTTCCCAGGCAAGAATACTGGAGTGGTTGCCATTTCCTTCTCCAGAGGATCTTCCCAACCCAGGGATTGAACTTGCATCTCATGCATTGGCAGGTGGATTCTTTACCACTGAGCCACCTGCGTACCCCACCCCCAACATGCTTCTCTCCAATATTCTCATCTCAGAATCTGCCACCAGGTACTGGCATCTGAGAGGCATCTTCCATCTTGCCTCTGCCTTCCTTCTCACTCCCACACCCAGTCCAGGGGACTTTACTCCCCAAGCACACTTCTCGGATCTATCTCTTCCCATTTCCACTACTACTGCATAATTCAGAGCTCAGGGGTGAAAATCATCAGCAGCTCTTACCCAAGTTTTGAGGGATATCCTCAGAGTTTTTGTTCTATTTTTTAACAGGTAATATGTAACCTGGTTCAAAAATCAAAAAGCACATAAAAGTTTACACTAAAATGTCTTCCTCTTATCTCTGTCTCCCACTTGCTCAAGCAAACACAAATGTAGATTCTTGTTTTCCCCTTTTGTGCACACTTTTCTGCATCTTGGTGGATTTTTTCTTTTTACACAATGTATTTTTGGAGGTCTTTCCATATCAGTACAAAGAGAGCTTTCTTCCTTTTTAAAGACGTATTATTCCACTGTCAGTATAGTCTATAAAGTAGCTAATTGGTCCCCAATTAATGGACACTTGGGTCTTTTCCAATCTTTCACTCTTAAAAATGATGTTGCAAGGAATAAATAAATAAATACTTTTTTTCTTTTTAAAAAGGGACTTCTCTGGTGATCCAGTGGCTAAGACTCTGTGCTCCCAATGCAGGGGGCCCAGATTCCATTCCTGGTCAGGGAACTGGGTCCCACATGCCACAACAAAAGATCTCAAATGATGCAACAAAGATCAAAGATGCCACATGCTTCAAGTAGACCCAGCACAGCCAAATAAATAAATATTTTTGAAAAGAATAACTTATGCATATGTCATTTCATATATGTGCAAATATATCTTTAGGATCAATTCCCTGATATGAAATGGCTGGTCAATGGGAATATGATTTATAATTCTGATAGCTATTGCCAGATTGCCCTCCAAGCACAGCTGTACTGATTTATACTATAAGTCAGCCTGCTTCCCCTGAGACTTGCCAATACAGTGGGACAACACACTTTTGGGATTCTTGCCCATTTAAAAGATGAATGAATAATGCTAACTCAGGATGGTTTCAGTTTGCATTTCTCTTATTATGTGTAAGAGTGACCATCTTATATATGTTAAGAGGCATTTGTATTTCCTTTTCTGTGACCAGTCTGTTAGAATTATTCACCCGGTTTTACTAATGGGTTCTATTTTGTTGTTGATTTTTAGGAACTCTTTGCATAAGAGGGAGAACAGCCCTGTGATTTGAGTTGCAAAACTTCTCTCCCAGTTAGCCATTTGTCTCTTGACTTTGCTTTAGGTATTTTGCAGGTGCTTCCTAAAATGTTTAGTTTCAATTCTAAAAGGCCAGCAGCATCCACTCTCCCATTTGTCGCAAGCTCTGTGACTCCCCACAGTTTTACAGTTGACTTGCTTCACTGTTTTTAAATGTGAGCCAGGACATCGGTGTGATGTCTGAAACTGCTGCCATCATTGTGTGACCCAGAGGGAAGCTGGTCTGAAAACAGCTGATATATAGAGGGGGACAGAGAAAGAACCTGGGGGCTTGTTGATGTCCTTGAATCACTGAGCTTATCCAACCCTAGAGCAGTCCTGCTTCTGATACATAAGAAAATGAATCCCTTCCTGTTTAACCCACTTCGGGTTGGATTTGCCACTATTAGCAGCCAAAGGCCTTCTGACCGATATACACCTTGAATGTTCTAGCAGAAGTCTGATCCCTTCCAACCCACGCCCACTGCTGCTGAGGCCTGTGTTCTAGAATATTAATCTGGCAATGCCCTTGCCTTATCCTAATACACCCCAAGGCTCCCATCACCTGCAAGATGTGATCCAAGTGCTGGACCACTCTGTCTGTTACCAGCCCTTCCTCCTTTCCTGTTCCTGCTGCCTCACACCTTCTCCCTCCGTGGAGAGACCATCCCTCCTGCTCCTGATCCCCAGGAGAGTCTGTTCTGACATTACCTCCTCCAAGCAAACTGCACTCCAAGCCCCTGTCCCCACCCCATCACCAGCATAAGCAGCCAGAGCTTTCTCCCAAGGCTGTACTCACCTCCTGGTCTACACTTCTTTCTACGTGCCCAAGCCCCCACCCTGCTCATGCCCTGTGAGCTCCTTGAAGGCAGAGTGATGATAACATGTTTATTCTGCATCTCTAGCCCTGGATTCTGCATGTGGCAGGCATCCGAGCAGTGCCTGCAGACCTGAACAGAGCTCCCTAATTTCATCTCACCTGTCCCCCAGACGTCCCCTCCCATCTTCTTCCTACCCAAGTCCACGTCACTGTAGAGAGAAGCTAAAAGAAAGGTCCCATCAGAAAGGGAAGCAGATGACCTATTAAAACACCAGATTAAACCAGGCCATTTGCCCTGGGTGGGGGCACCATACTTGAGGACACCATACTTGAGGGTGATTGCAGTGCATCACCCCCACCGCACCAGGAGGTTGGGGCTGGGGGCTGGGCTCCAGCCACTTAACCAGCTTTGTGAGCAGAAAAGTCACCTAAGCCCTCTGTGCCTCCGCCTCCTTATTTAGGAAGGAGAGATGAGATGAAGATGACCCGGCTGTCATCAATCAGCTCACAGAAACTGCTCGGTAACGAAAGCCATGCTGGCTCCCCCTTAGAGCTGAAAGCAGCTCCCGGAGAGTGAGGCAGACCCCGACCCCTCACTAGGAGGCCACTTTTCTAGTTCACACACCATCCTGGTGACCGCAGAGCAGAACTATATTTATGGGAACGGGAGGGAGAGGAGAGCACGGGTGGCCACTGGGCACTTCTGTGTGTGGCTTGTGCCTCGTGGTGCCTGTGTGTCCTCACACGCACATCACAGCCACCCTGCGAGGTGGTGCCTTCTGTCCAATCTAGAGAGCGGAGCTCACGAGAGCCAGACAGCTTGCCAGAGTGTCCCCAGCAGGAACCTGGTGCAGCGGGGCTCAGGTCTCAGCACAGCACTATCCGGCTCTCACACCTGAGTTCTCCTCACTGCCTTGTGCTATCTCCACACCACATGGAATGAGGCCAGCCTGTCGATGCAGGACTTGTGTTCCTGCTGATGAAATCAGAGGTGGTGACCAGGGAGAGGGGAGGAGAGAGGGGTCCAGGGGTGAGAGACAGGGAGACACGAGGGTGAAGGAGAAGCTCTTAGAAAAGATTTCTCCCTCGTCACCAGCATGCCTCTGCTTGTGTGTGTATATAGGACTCCGTGTGTGTCTTTGTGTGTGTCTATGTGAGACCATGTGTATGACTCTGTGTGAGCATACGTGCACACATGTATATGACTGTGTTATATGTATGACTGCAAGTGTGTGCATGCCTGTGTGTGTATCTGTGTATGTAAGACTCTGTGTGTGCTTTTGTGTGTCTATGTGAGACCATGAGTATGATTCTGTGCATGCATACATGCACGTGTGTATATGACTGCGTGTTTTAAGTGTATATGATGTGTTAAAAGTGAATTCCACTCTGCACATGTGTATGTGCACGCCTGTGTGTATATAAGACTCTGTATGTGCCTTCGTGTGTGCCTATGTGAGATCACATGTATGACTCTGTGAGTACATACATGCACACGTGTATATGACTGTGTTATACGTGAGTGTGACTCTGCAAATGTGTGTCTGCATGTGCATGCCTGTGTGTGTACGGAGGAGGGCTGAGGGGAGCCCGCACAGACTGGCCCCCTGCTTCCTTCCATGCCAATTCACACTCACAGCAAGCCCAAACCTGCCCCCGATCCCCATGAACTCTGCATGGGGGCAGCAGTGGGAAGCTTCACTTGTTAACTCGCCTCTTCACAATGTCCCCATGTCCCCAGCAGTGGCAACCAGCCATGGGACAGCAACCAGCCATTAGCCCAGGGGTGGCCCAGCCAGGCTGCCAAAGGGACAGAGGAGGCAGGGAGCACCTTCTCTGGATGGGCCTTCCCCAGCCTGGATGCATCACGGTCCCTCTGGTCAGAGAGGACTCTGGGGAGGCCCTTCTGCCCACGGGCCTCTCAGTTTTCAAAGACGTTCAGAGCACAGAGTGAGACATACTCCTCTTTCCAATCCATCAATCAGCGGCTGGCCTCCAGCTGGGAAAGGAGTGGAGGGGAGGGGTCCCAGGAGAGGAGGCGGCCTTGGTTCCCAGCCAGCTCTCTCAGGACCCCTTGGCACCCACCAGCACTGCCCCCAACTTTCTCTTCCCTTCTGCCCTTCATTCCACCTGACGCTGTCTGTGGGGGAGAAACATGCCCAAGGTCATCCGGCCTGTTGGGAGCAGACAGACTCGGAATCCCAACTCTCCCCCTCCCTGGCCCCCGCTGCCCGAGTCCTCTGAGCTCTGTCTGATGACAGTCACAATCAAGGATTTTCTCTCTCAGAAGGGTGAAAGAAGACAGTTTGATGGGGCCTGGACCTAAAGCCAATCCTTACCCTTTCCCCAGACTCCACGGGGAGAAAAGGGAAAAAAAAAAACATCCCAGCAGATGAGGCAGAGAGCCTCATTGTCTGCATCTCCAAACCCTGCGAGGACCAGTGCCCCCAAACCAATTCAGAGAGACGTCAACACAGTTGATTTAAGTCAAAGGGCCCTTCTTTAGTCATTCTCCCCAACTTCTTTGCAAAACAAGATGCAGAAACTAAACAACTAAGCATGGAGTGTGACCACCTAGGCCTGAGGAGGAAGAATAACAACAACCCTCTTATAACAACTGGTCTTATGATGTCTTCAGAGATCTTTCACCTCTGTCCTCTGGGTCCATGAATTACAGGCTCAGGGACAACAGAAGTTTACTTCCTGGCTCAGACCCTGCTTTTCTACAGGGCAAATTCTGCCCATTTTACAGGCAAGAAAAGTAAGGCCTGGAGGATTCGGGATCTGCCCCACTGGACCACAAACAGTGCTGTGTCTGCGGAGATCCTAACCCACGGTCCAGGGCTCTTTGCATGGCCCCCAGCTTTTTTCTGACTCTTTGTAACCTTGATCAGAAAACCAATTATCACCACACCAGCTCCCAAGCCCTGTCTTCCCGGCAGGAGGGAAATAGTCTCCTAGTAGCAAGCTGATATTTGGACAATCTGCGAGCCTCCCAACTGCTCCGGAAAACCCAGCCTTCCCCTTCCAGGACTTTGCGTCCTCGCTGCCAAAACGGGGAGAGAGCTTCCAACAAAAGTTTGTTTTCATGGAGATTTTATTTCTTTCGCAGAGGCTCTCCCTTCACAGATTTCTCTTCATTGGAGTTTGCATTCAGAAGTCACCAGATACACAGCCTCCTGACCCTTCAAGCCCTCGGGGGATCTCACGCCTTTATCTCTCCTCCCAGGCCCACAGGCTGCCTGCTCCCCACTGAAAAGGCCCTTTGAGCCCCTCTGGAGAAAGAGGGGCTCTTCAGATGGACCGAAGCTTCAGTGGAACTGCGTCCTGCAGTCAAGGATGGGGGAGTCGGGAGAGAAAGAGAGAGAGGGAGAGGAGGAGGGGGAAGAAGGGGGAGGAAGGAGAAAATGGAGCGGGGAGGTGGAGGCAGGGGCGCTGCCTGTCTCAGACTGTCAGCAACTAAGCACAGCCCTGTATCCATCGGGCGGCGGCTGGGCTCCCCGACGGTGGAGGATGCGGGTCTCCCAGGCCACCCACAGGCCTTGGCTCAACTTGCACCAAAGCAAGGACAGCTCTGGTGAAACTTGGAAGGGGATGACACTTGTCCTAGCTGGGCAAGCCTTTCTTATTTGCCCTTCTGGGGATCAGCCACCCTCCAGGGCACACAATTTAGAGAATCTGCCCTGGCCATCTCTCTGGGCCAAGAAGAAAGGGGCTGACAGCATGAATCCAGGCTTCATGGGCAACCCTCCCGATGTGTGCGGTCAAGAGAGAGGAAAGACAGAGGGAGTGAGAGCAGGAAGAAGAGAGAACCAGGAGGGTAAACGCTTAGCTCTGGCAACCAAATTGCTCAAGGTAGAATCACAGGTTCAAGATGCGGGTGGGATGCAGAGGCAGCAGTGAGCCGCGGCCACTGATGGAGGCCAGCCATCCTCAAAGGCCTCCTCCGGGAGGGGTGAGGTCACACGCGTGGGCAGGAGGGGCAGGAGGGCCAGGAGGGCCAGGAGGGCCAGGAGGAGCTGCGTCTGATTCTCTACTTATAACTTGCTCACTTTGTGATCATGGACAACTTATTCCATCTCTTTGAGTCTCATCTCCATCGTCTGCTCAAATGGGGACAATGGCATTTCAAGGGTGGTGGGAGGACAGACAGCAGACCCGTAAAGCCAAGCAGGGGACCCCAGCACAAAGCCCCCCACCGCTGTGAGGACTGGGGTCGAGCTGGACAATCCACCCTTCTCTTCAGGTCTTCTCTGTGCCCTGCTTCACCCTTGTCCCAGGTTCCCTGCGGTCAGCAGCAGAATTTTATTTTGTTCTTTTATGTGTTTTTTTTTTTTTTTTGACCATGCCACACAGCAAGTGGGATCTTAGTTCCCTGACCAGGGATCAAACCCACATCCCCTGCACTGGAAGTGCAGCGTCTTAACCACTGGACCACCAGCGAAATCCCCAGACAGCAGAATTTTAAATGTTTAAGTGTCTATATTAGCTTTTGTCACAAGGGCACAATGAAAAGAATTTACAGAGCACTTTTCAAAACTATGGGCTTCCCTGATGGCTCAACAGAGAATCCGCCTGCCAAGCAGGAGACATGGGTTCAATCCCTGGGTTGGGAAGATCCCCTGGAGAAGGAAATGGCAACCCACTGCCATTGGATAATCCCATGGACAGAGGAGCCTGGTGGGCTACAGTCCCTGGGGTTGCAAAGAGTCAGACATGACTGAGCGACTAAACAGCAACAACAATTCCGTTTGCTTTTCCAAACGAGTATCTCATTTGTTCCTCAAATGGTCCTATTCTCATTTAATAAATGAGAGATAACTGGGAGTCGGAGATATGACGTGACTTTTCCAAAGCCACGCAATAGGTCAGCAGCACAGGTAAGACCAGCCCAAGCCCAGGTGGTATCCAAGGCAGACACGACTGAGAAATGCCACGCTGCACAGGACAGGGAGCAGGGGCTAAGGGGAGGGTGGGCTCTTGGGGCTTCTGCCGGAAGGGAAACCACGAAGGATGACAACTTTCGGAAGATGGAGGATTCTAAGCAAAGCTTTAAAGCCTGGATTGGAAAAACCAGAATCTGCGAGCAACGCAGAGGGACGTCTGTTGGACAAGGAGACAGGAGAGAGCAGCCTCACATCATTTCCATGGCCTGAGCAGGAGTCCAGGGAAAGCTGTCCACTACATCTGGGACATGAAGACCCATGAGAAGGGGCCCTGGGCCAGACCGGGGTGCAGGAGACTGACTAGGTGGTAGGACCCAAATCAGTTAAAGTCCACTTCCCAAGGCCGAGAGTACTAAGTGTGGACCCATAATTACCCACCTGACCATAGGACAGACAAGCCTGGTGGGCTATAGTCCATAGGGCTGTAAAGAGCTGGGCACGACTGAGTGGCTTAACACACATGCACACACACACTGTAGAACGTGTGTCCAAGATCGCCACCATATGGTACTGAACAGCAGTGGGGAGGAACCAGAGAAAGCTTTGGGTCCTGGTCTAATTCAGACCCACCAAGAGGACCTTCATCCTCGGGGCTGGCTTCCCGGCTCCTATTTCCCCTCCACACATGCCTTCCAGGAGGCTAGGGACATCAAAGATGGGTATGACATTCCCTCTCTTCCTCCTCTCTTCCCATTCTGTTCAGTGGGGTCCCCTGACAGCACTGAGCTCTTGACCAGCCCTTTACAAACTCCTCCTTGACATCCTGACTGGTTTTGCCCCACCCCCAGGGCCAGGCCAGGGGGAGTCACACCTGGGCTAGAAGGGAGACTCCTGGCAGATGGTCCAGTCAAGGATTCTGGGGTCTCATATCCATAATTACCAGCTCCAGAATATACAAGACTGCCTCCTCCAGAGCACACAAGACAGCCTACACTCTTCTAGACTGATCTCCTGCTTAACTAGCTGCAAAGGAACTCTTTTAGAGGGAAGATGAGGAGTCCCTCCTGGGTCTGGGGAGGCCGCCAGTCTTATTGTGAAGCAATTTCAAACCGTCTCCTTTTGCTTTCAAATGTACTTAATCAACACGAAAAGGATTGTGAGGGCTGGAGCTCCTACAGGTAGACTGAACAGAGAAGAATAAAGTTCATAAATCATTTAGCAAGCAATCCAAACAAGGGTATGTCTTTTTTTCTTAAAGTAAAAGGCCAGGTCAAAGAAGTGGAGCTGTATAGGAAACCTAAACCACTGTAACTTGTCCCAAATACAGAGTGTCCTCAGGTGGGGTTTATTTTATTTTCATCTGTGATCTGACCCTCAATACTTTTCTTCCCAGCCTGAGTCCCTCCCCCATTCTAGAGGCTGACACCAGCAAAGGGGTCAACACCACAGAGAGACAGCTGATATAAACAGCTGCACCCCACCTCCCCTGCAGGCCAAATCGGGCACTGACAGTCTCTCCTCAACAGCTGACTCCAGCCTGGGCAGCTGGGCCTGCGATGGGAGCTCTGAGAGGAAGGGAGCAGGCCCATGGGACCCAGGCAGCATTCTTCACGCCTCAACTCAAGTGTCACCTTCTCAGAGGGGCTGTCCTGCCTCCAGCGTAGACACAGACGTCCCAGTCACTCCACCCTCTAGACCTGTTTTGTTTCCCCTGATGAGCAAATATTACTGATTTACATTGTATTAGATAGATTTTTAAAATTTATTTTGGCCATGCCATGCACCATGCAGGATCTTAGTTCCCCAACTGGGGATCCAACCTGTGCTGCCTGCAGTGAGAGCGTGGAGTCTTCACCACTGAGCCAGCAAAGAAGTCTCAAGATAGATGTTTACTGTGCATCTCCCCCAGCAGAATTTAAGTCTGAAGAGGGTAGAAAATTAATGTGTTTTGTTGACAGTTGAACTCTAGCACCTAGAACACTACTTGGCACATGGTAAGTTCTCAGTATATATTTGTTGAAAGGATGGATGGATGGATGAATGGATGGGTGGGTGGGTGGGTGAATAGATAGGTAAGTAGATAGATAGATAAAAATATAGTTCCTTTCCCTCATCCAGGGAACATTCCATATAGAGAAACACTTATCTACTCCAAAGTAGGAAGATGGTAGTCAAAAGATGCAAGTCTGCTGTTGATTTCTAATTCTGAGTCTCATTTTGATCCAAAATAAAATAAACCAGCTCATCATCCTCACTTTCTCCATCTGCAGAATAGGTATCCCTCCAGTGCAAGGATAAAGAAGAGTGAGAAATTAAAGAGAATTAAAGCTTACTTGAGCATCCCTGGGGGCTCAATGGTAAAGAATCTGCCTGCCAATGCAGGAGACGTGGGTTCAATCCCTGGATCAATGGGAAGATCCCCTGGAGAAGGAAATGGCAACCCACTCCAGTATGTTTGCCTGGATCACTTCATGGCAAATAGATGGGGAAACAGTGGAAACAGTGGCTGACTATTTTTCTGGGCTCCAAAATCATTGTAGATGGTGACTGCAGCCATGAAATTAAAAGACACTTACTCCTTGGAAGGAAAGTTATGACCAATCCAGACAGCATATTAAAAAGCCGAGACATTACTTTGCCAACAAAGGTCCGTCTAGTCAAGGCTATGGTTTTTCCAGTGGTCATAATGTGAAAGTTGGACTATAAAGAAAGCTGAGTGCTGAAGAATTGATGCTTTTGAAGTGTGGTGTTGGAGAAGACTCTTGAGAGACCCTCGGACTGCAAGGAGATCCAACCAGTCCATCCTAAAGGAGATCAGTCCTGGGTGTTCACTGGAAGGACTGACATTGAAGCTGAAACTCCAATACTTTGGCCACCTGATGCAAAGACCTGACTCATTGGAAAAGTCCCTGATGCTGGGAAAGATTGAGGGCAGAAGGAGAAGGGGACGACAGAGGATGAGATGGTTGGATGGCATCACTGACTCGATGGACATGGGTTTGGGTGGACTCCGGGAGTTGGTGATGGACAGGGAGGCCTGGCGTGCTGCGGTTCATGGCGTCGCAAAGAGTCAGACATGACTGGGTGACTGAACTGAACTGAACTGAATCCCATGGACAGAGGAGCCTGGCGGGCTATAGCCCATGGGGTTGCAAAGAGTCGGACATGACTTAGCAACTAAACACACACACACACAGACATACACACACCCACAATGCTTACTGATGGTCTCCTTCCAGTGCCCTGTGCTAGGCACCTGACTGACAAAAGTCACCCCATTTAATCCTCACAACCACCTGTGAGATTGATACTGTGATCACCTGATCCCAGATAAGGACACTGTCAGAAATATAAAGTAACTCACCCAAACTTGTACACTTAGGCAGTGATAGAAAGGGGATTCCAACCCAGGCCTGTCGATCCCCAGGCCACGTCTACATCACACACGGCAGAGTTTATCCATGACCCATGTGGAGGGTGCATCCACCCAGAGGGAAACCCAGGCTGTGCCCAGTGGAATCTGGAGATCCTGAACTTTGCCCTTTCTAGAAGTCAGCATGGGGACCGAGGTGACCAACTTGTCCCAGTTTCCCTGAGACTTTCCAGGTTTCCATATGCAGGACTCCTATCCCAGTTCCAGGGCCTCAGTTCCAGGCCAACAGGAACAGCCAGCCTCCCCTGGAGGGAGGCAGCCACAGCTAGAGACCCTGAAAACTCTGAACCCAAGAGCAGGGGCTTCCTGCAAAGGACCACGGCCCCCATGTGCACCCACTGCAGCGATGGGAGGGCCCAGCCGTGTCTGGGCCACCTGGCTGTACGTCCTCCAAAACCTCGCCTGCAACTGATTCTCCACACCCAGGTCCTAGCCCATGTTGTCACAGGGGGAGAACAGCAAACTGTGAGGGGTCCTGCCCCCACCCCCCTATTGCCCCAAATGCAGACTTTGGCCTCAGAACAAGAACAGCATGGGCTCCTTCCCTAAAAGATTGCAACCGCCGGGACGAGATGACCTGCTGAAGGCAAGGAGGGCAGATTCCTGGAATTCCAGCCAAGGAGCTGGGCAGTAAGAGCAGAATTTAGGACAGCCCAGAAGTTAGCAAGAAGCACGGCAGGGCCCACGGGGTGGAGCGTCCTGGCTTCCCAGACCACAGGCACAAACTCGAGCGTGAGGTCACTCTGTGAAATGCTCTTTCAGTACAAGAGACCACCCCTCTGCTCCCCGGCAGGCTTTGGTGGAAACTTTACTGCATGTTTTCATTCCTCTGCCTCAGAGGGGTCCATCCTCCAGCCTCCCTCCTCCACCTGGCTTCCCCTCCATCCGGAGTAGGGGCAGGTCACTCCTCCTGGGCCCTACAATAAGAACAGGATGGGCAAGAAGGTCACAGGAGGCCAAGGGCAGGTGAGGGGAGGTGTGAAGAAAGACGCTGGGGCGCGTGTAGCGTTGCATAGGACACACTCCTTCGAGATTAATCTGTTCGGGGCCTCAGGAGAGGGGCCCTCCCCCTCTCTGTTCATTTGTTCTTTCACAACAAAGGTGGCTCTGACCTGCATCTTCTAGGCCAAAGCAGTGGGCCCACAACCCACTCATCACCTCGCCCATCCTCTAGCCTGTCCAGCTCATCCTGTGCTCATGGGCACTTTACTTCACAAATGCCTGAGTTTTCCAGCCGGGCATTTTCAGTGACCACCGGCTCTGGAACTCTGAGTTTGCCTAACAGCCTCCCTTTCTTCTCAGCATATATCTTTAATCTCCCTTTCCTTTCCTCCCCTCTCAAAAGCAGACCCCAGTTCCTCCTTCCTAAGGCCTCACCTGTGCTCTGACCCTCCGTCCCACGTGCCCATCTCTTGTGAGTGTGTGTGTATTCATGTGTCTACAGTCTCTCCCTCTGCTCAGGCTATGCCCCTGGACCTGTGTGCATACAGAGTCTCCCAGACCCAGCTTTCATGTGACAGGCAGGTGTGTGTTAGTCATGTCTGACTCTTTGCGGCCCCATGGACTATAGCCCACCAGGCTCCTTTGTCCTTGGGATTCTCCAGGCAAGAATACTGGAGTGGGTTGCCATGCCCTTCTCCAGGGGATATTTCTAACCCAGGGACTGAATCTGAGTCTCCTGCATTCTAGGTAAATTCTTTACTGTCTGAGCCATCAGGAAAGCCCCGTTACAGGCATGACAGCCCCGCAGACCCATCACCAGATACGAGAGCATAGTGGGAAAAATGATGGCCCAGAAGGCAGGACTCCCCCCAAGACACATATTGGCCCCCGTGTTGCCAGAGACTCCATTTTATCATCTGCAACATGGGTGCAATGGCCCCTGTCTGATTCCCCATCCAAGGGTCCTCTGGCAAAGCCAGGCTGACAGCTGGCCATGCCCCGTGCACACTGGCTCCCCCCGCTTCTTCACCCCCATTCATGGCTCTTCTCCCTCTGTACCCTCTTCCCTGGTGATCTCATTCGCTTTCATGGTTTTGACCATCAGGCATGGCTCATGGTTTCCACACCTATATCGCAGTCACATCCTCTGAGTGTGCATCCAACTTCCTGATAGACAACATCTCCAACTAAGTATCCCACAGATGCTGGAACTCAAAATGTTTCCTTTTTTGAAAAAAGAATGAAGGAAGAGGGAGGGAAGAATCTGCAGAAGGAGGGAGAAAGGAAGGGAGGGAAGGAGGGGAGAAGGGAGGGAAGGAGGGGAAAAGGGAGGGAGAGAAGAAGGGAGGGAAGACTCCCAGCCCAGAGGACCTTTTGCTCCTCCTGGATTTCCTGGCACAGTTGCTGGAAGCACCGTCCACCCAGTGGTGGTGTTGTTGTTCAGACACTCAGTCATGTCTGACTCTGCAACCTCATGGACTGCAGGACTCCAGGTTTCCCATCCTTCACTATCTCCCAGAGTTTGCTCAAATTCATGTCCATTGAGTCGGTGATGCTATCTAACCATCTTCTCCACTCAGAACGTAAAGTGAAAACTCAGAAGTCTCCTGGAGCCCTCCCTTCTCCTTATTCTCACAAAGCTCTGGGGTCTGGCCCCCGCCCTCTAGCCACAGCGCCCCTGTCTCCATCCAGCCCTCCTCACTGCATGCCTGGGTTGCTGCGCTAAGTTTCTAACTGGCTTCCTTACATCTGGTCTTGCCCACATTGATCCAGTCTTCTCAGGAAAGCCAACATGATCTTTCTAAAACACAAATCTGCCCGAGGCACTTGCCAGCCTAAAATCCCTTAGTACCAATGATGGCTACAATTTACTGAGTATTCTCTTTGTTCCAAGACTGCTCTCTTAGCACTCTGTGGTAACTGACCCACTCAGTTCTCATGAGAGCTCAAGGCAGTCAGTACTATTTTTACACCTTTTTTACAGATTAGGAAATTGAGGCACAAAGAGATGATCGTTCGGCCAAGGTCACACAGATGATGCGACAGAGCTGGACCTGTTTCTCCAATACTATTTTATGTTGCTCCCTCAAGGGTTCCCCACAGGCTAGATGAAAACACCAGTTTCCTTAGCTGGCATTTGAGGCTCTCCAGGACAACGGAGACTTCCTCCTGCCCTAGGAACCCTGAGATGCTCGCTTGGTACATCCTCCGTTGGCTGGTTTTGTATCTGAGCCTCCACGCACGTGACATCCCGGCTTGACTCTCCCCGTCTCGAATTTGGCCACATTTGGACAAACTTCCCCTCAGGCCAGTTTAGACGTTACAAGGGATGGACCCCTCCAGCCCCGCTGACGGCCATCAGCCTGAGCCAGGTGTCCCTCCTTGGTGCTCCACAGCCCCCCACTCCGCCCTTGAACTTCCATCCACAGTTCTCCCCTGGATTGTAGACTCCTCAGGGGTGAGGACTAGGTCTTATTCCCCTTGCCTCTGCAGAGCACAGCATGGTGCCTGGAATGTAGTAGCAGATGCCCCGGAAGTATTCGCTGAGATAAACTCAACTCTGCCTTCCTCATCTTACCCCATGCCACGCCAGTCATTCCAGATCACCTCAGTGCCCAGCAGTTTCCTTGTTCCAGAATTCCCTCAGCACAGAGAATCTGTGCCACCTCTTTCAGTAATTAATCCATCCCGTCCTGTCTTGTGACACCTCCTGCACTGCCATCTTCATGATTATTTAACTCTTACATTGTTGCTTTTCTTCTCATGAACCGCCTCCCCAGTTAGAGGATAAACTTGGAGATGGAAGTTAGGGGCTAGATTTCACTTCCTAAATGCTTCCTGGTGGCTCACCAGTAAAGACTCAGCCTGCAATTCAGGAGACCCAGGCTTGAGCGCTGGGTCAGGAAGATCCCCTGAAGAAGGAAATGGCAACCCACTCCAGTATTCTTGCCTGGAGAAACCCATGGACAGAGGAGCCTGGTGGGATAACAGGCCATGGAGTTACCAAGACTCAGACATGACTGAGGGGTTAAACAACAGACAACAAACGCCTTGTACATCTTCAGTGCTCAGTAAATGCACGGTGATGTAACTAAGTGTAGCCTGAGGAAGCCGAGGCTGGGCTTAGGGCAAGGAGAGAAGAGGGGAGAGACCCTGACTTTAAAGTAAGGGCTGCTTCGAGGGGCCAAAAATCGGGGGCTCAAAGGGGCATAACCTCTCCTCATCTTCATCCCTAGCAAGAGAGTCAGCTGCCGGCTTTGAAATCGATTTTTAATTGAATGTAATAAAACACTGAATTAAAATTTTAGATCAGGAGTCACAGTGCATGCATAAAAGCCAAAATATCACTCTCTGCCATCCATCAAGAAGCAGCCATCCTGGCCTGCTGGGCCCCAAAGCCCAGTCCCCCTCAGTTGAGCTAAGAAGCATGCGGTGCCCCTGTGGGCCAAGTGGTAAAGGGGAGGGCCCACCTGGAACCTCAGGATTCCAGGCATTCGATCAGGGCTCACTCCTCCCCTTCCTCTCCAGAAGCAATTCCATGCCCAGCAACACAGTTTCATTAAAAATAAAAATTATCCAGCCCACTACTGCCAGGCAGAACAGATACAAAAATAAATGCCAAGAACTCAGGCATCGAAAACCATTCGTGATTAAAATATGTACTGAATGTCTTCTAACTCACTCCTTTCTAGGAGCAACATGTAATGAACACATAATGGGCACAAACTCTGTGCCGGGCCCTGCCTACTGAGTCTTGGGAATAGAGTCGCCTGCAGAACAAGCCCCATCCTTCCAACAATAAACAACTGCTGTGTACAAGGCACCGCAAGAACGCAAAGAAAGAGGGGACACGGTCCTCGTCCTCCGGGAGTGAGCAGTCTAGCTCTGGAGTCAGGCCCTTTGTGTACGGGTGTGGAGTATTCTCATGGCTGCCATTAGTCCACTTGACAGCCAGTGGCACCAGAGAGCCTGCGCCAAGCACAGTTGGTCCCGGAGCTCAGAGAAGGGGAGGATCACCTGGAGAAGAGGCAGCCTCGGCCAGGTTCATGGCCTGAGGAAGAGTGTCCTGATGTGTTATAGAAAAGGCATTAGCAGACCTGGGAGAAGGACAATGCGAGCCTGAAAGGGGGTTTGAAAGTGTTAGTCACTAAGTCGTATCCAACTCTTTTCAAACCCCTGAACTGTAGCCTCCCAGGCTCCTCTGTCCATGGCATTTCCCAGGCAAGAAGACTGGAGTGGTAGCCATTTCCTTCTCCAGGGGATATTTCCAACCCAAGGATCAAACCTGGGTCGCCCAAATTGCAAGCAGATTCTTCACCATCTGAGCCACCCAGGGAGCCCCATAAAATCTCATCCCACCTTTAAGGCAAACCCGTAGGGGCTGCAAAGTAAGGCCAGGAGTGGGGTTTGGACTGGGGTCAATTAACATTCTAAATGGAAACCATATGACAGGTTGAGGCCCAGGAAAGAAAGGTGATGTCCTTGAAGACATTGTCACCTGGAGGGGAGGTTTGGACCTGGGTGGTCAACCATGTAGGGAACTTTCATTGACAAAACTGGGAAATTCCCAGGGAAACAGATAAGCAGTCATGCTTTGACAGGAATAGAGCCACAGCCCAGCAACTTTTCACTTAGTGAGCTCGGCACTGCCAAATCCACCAGCCCCGAACTATTCACTATTCACCCTCACCCTCAGCATCGGCATGACCTGGAAGCCAGTTCAAAATGCAGGATCTCGGCCGAACCCAGACCTACTCACTCAGAATCTGCGTTTGGCTTCCTTGGTGGCTCAGTGGTAAAGAATTCGCCTGCCAAGGCAGGAGACACGAGTTTGATCCCTGAGTTGGGACGGTCCCCTGGAGAAGGAAACGGCAACCCACTCCAGTACTCTTGCCTGGGAAATCCCACAGACAGAGGAGCCTGGTGGGCTACAGTTCCTGGGGTCGCAATGAGAAGGACACAACTGAGAGTCTGCATTTTAACAAGACACCCATGTGTCTCATTTGTACAATAATGCTTGAAAAACATGTTCCTGGTGGCCCTTTCTCCCCTGGACATCCAACTCCTAGCCACCTTGGCTGCATCCTGAGGACCAAAACCAAAGCCCTGCCAGCCGCACCCACAATCCTGCCATGGACTAAACCTCCTCTGCTTAGAAAGCAGGAGGCCGTGGCTTCTTCCCCATGCAGCTCATCATGGGGATCCTCTCCAGCTTCAGAGTCTCTAAGATACAAGCAACTTTGAAAATGAGATTTACTCTCCAGGGTCTGATCTCTCTCCCTGCCAACCCCCAATGTATGGATTTCTGGTAAAAAGCAGTTCCAGGAGCCACAGAGAGCAGCACTGATTTTTTTTCCCCTGAACCTACGACCCGCCCTCCAGACAGAGGAACCCAAGAGGCTTGTACTTCTGCCTACAAGGGAAGCAGAGGTCAAGGTAGAGCATTGGTCGGGGGACATGAAGCTTGGGGTGAAAAGGACCGATGCCAGATTGCCCCGGAAATGCAATAGAAATTCTGGAGTTCTGAGTTTTAGTCCCTGCTTCAGGAGCCGGGCAAGCAGACACACACTTCTATCAGCCACACAAGACATTACGTGGATCAGTTTGCTGATGCAGGTCACACGTGGCTTCAAGCATCGTGCTGGTGTGCTAACGAAAGACCACCCCAGCCTGGGTTTCACTAGCCTGACTGTGCTCCCAGAAAGGCCGACAGGGAGGATATTAGGGTTTGTGGCTTGAAACCATAGACTGGGGGGAGGAATGCCCTCATCAAGGGGATGGGGGTGGACGGGAGAGAAAATCAAGGCCTTGCAGTCCTGTCTTCAGGAACATTTTAGATGCTCTCTTCCTGCCCAGCTTTTGCCTTGAAGGGCCAAGGAAGCAGGAAGGCACGGGAAGGAAGCAGGGGCCTGGCCCCCGCTGAGGTGGCAGCACCCTGGCTGGATATCACGCCTGATGAGACAAGATAAATATTGATAATTAGAGGCCAGATGTGGGGTCCCCCCCCGGACCCTCTGTTTTGGGCTTTTTGTGCACAGTGTGTCCACAAGGCCTAGACTCATCCAGTTCCCAGAACTAGAGTATTTCCTCTAAGACTTGAGATGAAGGCAACAGGAAGGAAACTTTTCCACAGTGAAATTCCATTATGAGGGTCATATATTTAGGGACTGCAATGTTTTACCTCATCGGAAAAGGTTTTTTTTGAATTCTAAAAAAGAAAAAAAAATTTACCAGGCAGCCGAGGGCAGGCAATGAGAGAACAGTGAGTGCTACCACTAAGGCCTGATGCAGCCAAATACATTTTTAAAAAGACCACTCTGCTCCTAAACCAGGACCTCTCCCCCCAGTGCACCTGCCGAGTACCCCCTGCCTCTGGGGGCAGGCATTTCTCCACCTGGCAGCACAGGTTCCTCAGCTGTGGAGGGTGTAGGAAGATGTAGGGTTTGAGGGGAGAGGCAAGGATCGGGAAATGGAGTCCAGAGACAACTGGGCACGTCCACTCCCTCCCCTTCCACCCCCCCACCAGCATTTGACATTTCCCCAGGACCCAGAGAGACCAGGGCTGATGCCCCTGGAGGCATGGGGGCGGGGGAGTCACAGCTGCAGCCCCGCAGGCCCCTAGCATGTCTGGGGTGAGATGGGGGGCTCTCTTGGGGATGCCATTCAAGCCCTGTCTTTTGGGGGGAAAAAAGCCAAAGAAAAACATGTATTTATAACATGAACTTCCCTCCGCTCCTTCCCCTCAGCTAACTGATTAATTAAATGAATACAAAGGCCGTCTTGTTGGAGTCCCAGCCGCTCGGACCCTCTGTGTTTTCTTTAAGCCGGCCTAGCAAACAGGAAACAAAAGGCTTAATTCTGTCTGGTTTCATGAAGGGGGCTGTATGTCACAGCCAGAGGCTGGGGCTCTGCCAGACCCCGCGGAGCAGCCACAAGGCAACTCGCGACCCCCAGCCCCCTAGCTGAGCCCATCGCCCCTCAGACACCTCTCTTCCCCAAACCAGAGCTGATACCAGGCTAGCCAGGCTCTAGGGGGAAATGACTGCATGCAGGAGAGAAACTAAAAAGAGAGCTGGGAGTGCCCAAGAGAAGCCTCTGGAAGAAAACCTTCAAGGGAGTGGAGGAATTGAATCCACGGGGTCGTTCACAATGGGAGAGTGGGAGGGTGTGCTCAAGCTGGGGCTTTCCTGATGAGTGATATGAAAAATGACCATTTCCAAGCTGTCTTACTTCCTATTCCGGAGCCTCTCAAATAGTCTTCAGCTTGGCTGCACACAGGTATCCTGGCCTCCCTCCACAGGTGGAAGCCGCAGCTCGGAGAGGGACCAAGGTGGGTAGTCCCAGCACAGCACGCCCCCCAGAGCTGCCTTCTCCCCAAGGCTTTGCTCTCTCTTCTGCGGCCAGGCCTTGCGGACACTTTCCATGTTTTCTGGAGTCACCAGAACTTTGAATGGGAGGAGGTAGGCTGCTTTTCTTCTTCAAAGGAGGAAAGCAATATTTGGGAAGGATCAGAGCTGCCCTGCTGTAGTTCCAGCTTCCCAGGTGGCGCTAGTGGTAAAGAATCCGCCTGCCAGTGCAGGAGATGTAAGAATCGTAGCTTTGATCCCTGGGTCGGGAAGGTCCCCTGGAGAAGGGCATGGCAACCCACTCCAGTATTCTTGCCTGGAGAATCCCATGGCCAGAGGAGCCTGGGGGACTACAGTCCATAGCATCGCAGAGTCGGACACGGAACGACTGAGCATGCACACTGTAGCTCCAAAGTGCTCCAAGGGTTGTTCTCAAAAGTTCACGGGACCAAAGGGCATGGCCCCAGCACACTCCCCCCATCGTTCAGCACTAACCCAGAAATGACAAAGAAGACACCACTTCCTCCTCGAGGGGGTTGCAGGACACAATCAATAGCAATTCAGCCCTAACCTAAGCTCCGATCTCAGAAAGCGCTTCTAGAATCAAAGGCCTGGGAGGCCTGGGAGAAGGGAAGATAATGAGGTGGTGGTCTGAGAATGTTGTGGTGGTCTGAATCTAGGCCAGTGGTCTGAGCTCAGGAGCCTGGTCGAACCTTCTACTTTAGAGCCTCTCAAATCACTCGGCTCTATGATCTTTACAGAATTTCTGGATGTGCAGGTGTTCTAGGCTCTAAGAAGACAACAGTGTATAAGAGACAGAACTCCGCTCACGTGGAGCGCACATCCCTTTGGAAAAGAGAGCAAGAAAGCAAACGCCCCGCCTAGCCCTCCATTCACTCATTTGGGCATTGGTCGGGGGACATGAAGCTTGAGGTGAAAAGGACCGATGCCAGACTGCTCAACAGTTGCTTATCCAGGGCTGGGATGCCTGTGGTGATCAACCCAGACACTCTCCTTGACCTCCTGGAGACTGTCTAAGGGGCAAGTCAGACCACACAAATAAAGATTCGACTGCAAATGGCCTCCATGAAGAAGAGACTCAGGGTAAGGAAGACGGCTCCGGCTTCCATATAGAGGAACGATCAGGTGAATGGGAAGCCAGCTGGAGGCACTGCAGCGGCCAGGCTGACAGCAGAGATCTGGCCGAGGGCATGGCATGGAGAGTGCAGAGCCATGGTTGGGCCAAGACTTCCCTTAGACCCTTAGTCAAACGGACAGGATTGGCTATGTGGAAATGGGGGAAAGTGCAAAGTCCAGGGTGCCCTGGTTTTCAGTTCAAGCAACCTGGTGAATGCTCCTGCTGTCCCCTGGGGTGGGGCAGGCTGGGGAGGTGCAGACTAAGTTGAGGGGGAGGAAAGCAAGTTGGGGTGACCTTTCTGTCCTTACCCCATACTGACTCCAGTTCTTGGAAGAGAATCTGCGCATCACTTTGTCTTCCTTCTGTGACTAATGACTGCGACCAGGAAAGCAAAATGCCTTGACAGCGGGGACCTTTGGCCTCACCTCAGTTGCACCTGCGAGGCAGGGAGGCCGGGGGCCAGGACCCGGCGGCCAGGACCCGGTGCTGTGTCTTGAATGGTGTGCTCCTCGGGTACAGCTCTCAGAGGACATCAGTGTCGCTGCTGTGTAGACGGGGAGCCTGAGCCTCCTGCCATGGGTACCAGGGGCCCGGGTTCCCTCTGTGAGTGGACACGGCCTGCATCTTAGCCAACCCACAGAGCATCACAGAGAGACTCAGGAGCCACACACGGCTTCATCTGGGATGGCGAGATGCATCACGCCGTTTTCTTTTGACTTAACCTCCTGGTTTGGTTTTTCTCAGATGGATAATAAATTTAATTTGTACTGAATGAATGGGAGAGGGTGGCAGGGGCACCGGGACCTGAATGACGGTGAGAACAAAAGAGGGCTTTGCACCGAGGAGAAGCTCCCTCCTGGCAGACAAGGAGCAGCCTGCATCCCACTCCAGCCAGGCTCCTCGGCCTCTTCAGAGTAGACAGGGGCCTGGATGGGTGACCAGGGCCAGGGGAGGAGAGGCTGGTCAGCTGAAACATCAGTCAGGTACCACCTGCGGGTGAGCTGAGGGCAGAGGCGTGGGGACTCTGACAACCACGAAGGAGAAGGAGAAAGACAGGAAAGAAGAAGGAGGGTGGGGAAGAGACAGGGGCAGAGGCCGGCGGGGAGCAGGGCCAGCCAAGGAGCAGAGAGAGGAAGTGGGTAGCCAGGTCAGTGGGATGGGGGAAAATCTTGTCTGAAGAGTCTGGAGGTCAGATCTGCAGGGTTAGGATGCAAGGCCGCTGGCTGTCACAGGTCAAAGGGACTCAAAGGAAGCGGAGACAGAAACAAGCCTACCCTGGTGAATGGGCCCAGGTTCACCTGTGCTCAAGTCAAGCTGACCTTGGCACTCATATCACCAGGCAACGATGGGCAGGAATGAGTGTGTTGAAGTAGAACCCAAAGCAAGTTTTGTAGGGAGGACTGGCCCCCTCCTCTGCTACCCCCCCACCCTTCTTATCTCTTGGGGAAGGCACCAATAGGGAAACCAAGGTGGAAAGGCTGGTCCATGGGGTGTATTAGCTGTTCCCCACCACCCCTTTGCCTTTCTGCACTTTCCATCCAAAAAGTTGACGGAAGCAAGGATTCCAGACAGAATTCTTTGTCCTCTTGGGAGGGAAGCCTGCTATAGAAATGATGGTGGAACATCTGGCCTCCTCCAAACGAGACCTCCACTCTAAACTCCAACCCAGTTCATCTCTCTCTGGTCAGTAGACTTGAGAGCCCCCAGCAAGTCCTGGGAAGATGGCCCTCCAGGCCTTAGCCTGACCACAGGTTGGCAGACACAGCCAGGATGCCCAATCCTCCCAAGCTTCTTGCTATTCAGTCCCTTAGTCGGGTTTGATTCCCTTTGCAATCCCATGGACTGCAGCATGCCAGGCTTCCATGTCCATCACCAACTCCTGGAGTTTGCTCAAACTCATGTCCATCGAGTCGGCAATGCCATCCAACCATCTCATCCTCTGTTGTCCCCTTCTCCTCCTGCCTTCAATCTTCCCCAGCATCAGGGTCTTTTCCAATGAGTCAGCTCTTTGCATTAGGTGGCCAAAGTATTGGAGCTTCAGCTTCAGTACTTCCAATGAATATTCAGGCTTGATTTCCTCTAGGATTGACTGGTTTAATCTCCTTGCTGTCCAAGGGACTCTTAAGAGTCTTCTCCAACACCACAGTTTGAAAGCATCAAGTCTTCTTTATGGTCCAGCTCTCACATCTGTACGTGACTACTAGAAAAATCATAGTCTTGACTATACCTTGAGGTCCAGACAAAGAATCAACTGCCTCCCAGAGGGCCCTCCACTGGCCCACAAGCCAGGATTATGCTGCTAACGTGTCACGTGGGGAGGTTACAGCCAGGTTTCCCGGGATCCTCCAAGCTGCAACCCACAGCTGTGGTGTGGTCCCCAGAGATGGCTGCAGGCGTCTGTGTGCAGGGCAGTGAAAGCAGGGGTGGAGGTGACCCAGCCAGAGGTCACCATGATCCTTTTCCAGGAATCCCACCAGCTCTATGCTCAGAGAGCTGCTGCAAGAACAACCCCAACTCCCTTACTGACCCCAACTCTACAGCACCCCGGGACCTCTGGGAATGTGCACTCCTCCTTGACGACTCTCAGCTCACTCCCGCTGCAGCTGCTGTGTGGAACCTCGGCCTGGGTCTCTTTCTTCCCTGCCGGAGGCAGGCAAGGCTCTGAGGCACAGTTATTTATTACTAACAAATCCCCAGTGGGAGAACGCTCCCTGTCTGTGGCCTCAGTGGAGACTGGAGGGAAGCTGAAGACCCCTGGTGAAGGCTTGGGCAGGACCTCTTTCTCAGGTGGGTATGGAGCAGAAGAGCTTTCTCTGGGGCCCCAGTCAAATAAAGGTTCAGAAAGAAAGACCCTGGGGCAGAGACAGTCACAGGACACCAAGAGCATCCTCTGGGCTGTGCTCACTGCCCACCCCAGAGGCTGGGCAGTAAATAAATGAGTCTGAAGGTCAGAGTGGCTGTGCCTGAGAAATTGCATCTTCCTCTCATCCTAGATACAATGAATTACACAAGGACTGGGGTCTCCCCAAGCGCCATCAGTCAACACCACACAAGGCCTCTGCCCCCTCAGAGACACTGGGCCCTGGCTGGGGCTGTCTTCTACAGTAGCTCCATCTGGCAGAGCTTCCTGCAATGATGGACATGAGGCGACTGAACTCTTGCACTGTGGCCAGTGAGACTGAGGAACTGAGTTTTTCAAGTGATCTCATTTTAATTTGCTGAAATGTTTTAAATTATTTATTTATTTATTTATTTTGGCTTGTGGGATCTTAGTTCTCCCACCAAGGATTGAACCCAGGCCCATAGCAGTGAAAGTGCTGAGTTCTAACCACTGACTGCCAGGGAATTCTGGCTCAGGACGTCTGCCTACAATTGTAAGCGTCTGCCTACAATGTGGGAGACCTGGGTTCGATCCCAGGATCGGGAAGATCCCCTAGAGAAGGAAATGGCAACCCACTCCAGTACTCTTGCCTGAAAAATCCCGTGGACGGAGGAGCCTGATAGGCTACAGTCTATGGGGTCGCAAAGAGTCGGACACGACTGACCAACTTCACAGTCATACCGTGGTGGCTACCATATTCTTACCACACAGGGTAAAAGCCAATGGTCTCAGGGAAGAACATTCGCCTTCCCAGCACTGACACAAGGCTTCCTCTCTAAGTGATGAAGCACAGGGGCCCTGCCTGGGGGAGGCATGTGGTGTCCGACTCTTTGCAACCCTATGGACCACAGCCCGCCAGGCTCCTCTGTCCATGGGATTCTCCAGGCAAGAATCCTGGAGTGGGTAGCCATTCCCTTCTCCAGGGGATCCTCTCGACCCAGGGATGGATCCCACATCTCTTGCATCTCCTGCGTTGGCAGGCTGGTTCTTTACCACTAGTCTGGGGGAGGAGGCATGCTTTATCCTCATAGTCTCAGGGCCACTTCCTTCCGGGAGCCTTTGAAAGCAAGCAGCAGCTCTATACTTAGAATCATGGAAATTAACTTGGATGAGACCTTGGTCATGACCAGATCCAACTCCTCTGCTCTATTGATATGGGACTCCAGGCCCAGAGAGGTGAGGCAGCTGGCCAAGGTCACAGAGGAAACTGTAGCCGGGCCAGCAGAAGCCAGGCTTGGCGTCACTGCTCTATGACCCCTCCCTCCCTGGACCGCTTCCAAACCCCAGTGTACCCTCCCTGGCTGCCACACTTCCACCCCCGTACAGACTGGAAACTCTCAGTGAGGGAAATACACAACACTCCATGAAGGTGCAGGGGAGACCCCCTGGGTCTGGTGAACAGGCTCAGAAGATGGACTTGACGGAAGCATCTGATGGGCTCGGGCCCTGCTCAGGCTCTGTCCGGAGTCACCATTCTCAGGGGACACCTAGCCCAGCCCCTGACATGCAGTCAGCACTCAGCA
Source organism: Oryx dammah (assembly GCF_014754425.2). Lineage (NCBI taxonomy): Eukaryota > Metazoa > Chordata > Mammalia > Artiodactyla > Bovidae > Oryx > Oryx dammah. The sequence continues at coordinate 27,376,580 of NW_024070199.1, read as the reverse complement.
ACATGAATGAATGAGAGGAAAAAAATGAACAAACTCAGGGCCAAGTTTGGGGCACACCCAGGGATGCACAAGCCCAGGAAAAATGACCAGTGACCCTCCCATTGGCTCAGAGTCTGAGAGGAAACCCCACCCACGCTGTTTCCAGGTACAAGCTTTGAAATGGGGAAGTGTCCCTTCGAGGAATTCTGGCCTAATCCACACGTCCAATACACAGAGGCAGAGCCTGCCAGGACATCCGTCTCCAGCTTCCCAAGCAGACCCTGTGGTGGCAAAGCGCAGATGCCCTCAGCCAGGACGGAGGCCCTGAACCGAGCGCTGGTGACCTGGAGGCCCCGAATCCGAGTGATCCCCCCTGGGATGCTGTCAATACACTTTGTGTGTGTGCATGCAAGTGTGTGTGTGTGTGTGTGTGTACGTTTTTCTTGGGCTAGAATCCATCATTCTACCACACTCTCCAAGAGGCCATGACACCCAAAATCAAATTTGGAAGTTGGAGAAATGGTCGGGTATTGCTCACAGAACTCCTCCCCTGGATATTTGCACGGGGCCTCAGAGTCAGCACCCATAAAAAGAGACCCTTGTCCCACAAGAACCTCGCTCTTTTCATGACTAGGATGTCACTCCCTCAACTCTTCAGGCTGGAGATTCCACCCCAAGGCAGTCTCCCAGTACCTGGTCAATCACCAGGTTCTACTGGCTCTCAAGTCCATCCTGTCGCCCATTCCTCCCACTCTAACCTGGACCGCACCCCCTCTCCCATCACTGCCCAACTCCTGCCAAGTTCATCCCCTCACCCCCTCTCCAATCACTGCCCAACTCCCACCAAGTTCATCCCCTTGCTCCTGCCTCTCAGGTCTCCCAGCACAAACTATCCATATCTTGTTTAAAACTTTAGTTTTATGATATTACTCATCTGCTCACAATGTTAAGAACTGGGCGTGGGAAAACCATGTGTCTTGAACCCATATCTTAAGCCAGGCAACAAAAGGATGGAAGATGTAACAGAAAGATCTTCGTCTTGGGAGTCAGACCAGTCCTGGTTCAAATTCTGGTTGTGCCTCTTCCAAGTTGTGTGTTACTGAGCAAGCTATTTGACCTCTCTGAATATCAGTTTTTACACCTATATGCATGCTAAGTAGTTTCAGTCATGTGCGACTCTTTCGACTCCATGGACCCTCAGGCTTCTCTGTCCATGGGATTCTCCAGGCAAGAACACTGGAGTGGGTCGCCATGTCCTTCTCCAGGGGATATTCCTGACCCAAGGATCAACGCTGCATCTGTTACGTCTCTTGTATCAGCAGGCCAGTTCTTTACCACTAGCACCACCTGGGAAGCCCTCTTACAAGTATAAAATGGAGTAATAATAAATACCTTCCTTAAAGAAGCAGTATTTCTTGTGTAGTGGTTAAGAACTCAGAAACCAGACTCCTTGGTTGCCAATCCTGTCTTCCCAAATGCCTAGCTGTGTGACCTTGGGCAAGTTCCTCAACCTCTGTGTGCCTCGGTTTAATTATCTATAATATCAGAGGATAATAATAGTACCTACCTCATAGAAGTGCTGTGAGCACTAAGTTCATGTGAAGAGCTAAGAACAGGGCCTGGAGCATAGTAAGGGCCGCCTCCTTTTTAGTTATTATTACTGGTAGGATTTGTGGTAATAATGAAATTAGGAGCATACAAAACACTTTGCCCACTGCCAGCCAAATCGTTGATGCTCAATAGGTGACAGCATCTTTCCCTTCACTAAAATGTGCTGAATGAGCCGGTTTTAAACTCGTGGAGTTCACATCAGTGGCACTCCAGCAGAAGCAGTTAGAGGAGGAATGAGGCTTAGAGGGAGGCTGAAGGAAGGGTGGGATTCGGGGGACTCACCCACATCCCCAAGGAAGGGCTGAACATCCTCCTCTGTCAGCCAGTGTAATAGAGTGATCCCACCTCGGGGTGGGAGGGGCAAGAGGGCCGAGGCCCCCACAATGCAGTGAGGGCCCCCCTGTGGGGGCATGGGGGACTGGGGTACAAACTGCCTTCCTCTGAACCCCCAAGACTACTGGACCGCAGCCTCCCCAGGAGACTGCTAGAAAAGCCGCCTGAGTCATCTCCTGATGAGAGGCGTCAGCAAAGGCCAGGAGAGGATTACTGCTCTCCTGGAAGGTTAGGTGTGGGAGCAGGCCTGGAGGTGGGGAAGGGGGTGCCAAGGAGCTCTTACGCAGGGTTCAGAGGATCCTGGTGGGAAAGGAGGGGCCAAGTTCCCACGGCCTGACCCACATGACAGAGCAGAGCTTGGCAAGGCCCGCCAGAGGCACTGCCACTGGACTTTGGAAAACCCTGAGGCATCACGTTGAGCCTGGCCGTGCCCCCTCCTCTGGTGCCCTGCCCACAGTTCCGAGCTTGGAACAGCTACCAACCAGCCCTGGGATGTTTGTTGCCTAAGCTTGGGACGGGCTCTCACAGCCATCATTCTCCTTGATACAACACCCCAGTGAGAAACCTCTAATTGTACCCCCATCCTGCAGATGAGGACACTGAGGCTTAGAAGGTTCCACCTGGAACATGCTCCTTTCCAGCCTGAAATCCTGGTCTCTAGCGGCTCTGACCTTCCAGCTCACTGCATCCCACAGCACCAGAAAGGACCCTGGACCAGGTTCGCACAGTGAATTCCTGCCATTCACCAGTTTCTGTTCCCAGGCCAGTGTCCCTCTCCATCTCCACCCCGGGGCCCCCTCCTGGGGTTTGAAGAGGGGGCGGGAGGGAGTCAGGGTTAACTCGGGCACAGGACAAAGCTGCCAAGCCTCTCTCGTAGCCAGGAAGAACTGACTGTATGTTATGCACACATTTGTAAGTTATGAGCATCCCGGAGAGAGAAAGAGGCACATAAATTAAAGTGGCCAACTTGTGTGCACACATGCACACTGGCACGGGCAGAAGGCTGGCTTTAAATGGTAAAAATTAGCAGCTTGAAACAGTAAAAAAACCTCAACTTTGCCTCAGAAAGATGCAGGGCAACTTCACAGAGTTTTATGTGGCCCATAAATTAGAGCTGAGAAAGGGCCTCTGCAGACTCCTTGGGACAGACGGGGCTTTCCGCCGCGCAGATAGGCGGCGTGGCAGCATTACAAATGTCCCGAGCAGTTTATATACAACAGCACAGCGTGAGTTTGCTGGGGGATATTGGAGCTGGTAATTGCTATTCTAAAACTGGCCTTGTAAGCTTGAAGAAATGTTTTGAGGGTGGGGAAAGAGCCAATTTAAGAGCTTTATAAAGCCGTAAATGCCTTCTGAGCAAACCAAACATAATCTGTCTGGGGAGACAGGTTGTCCCTCGAACCCAATGGCGGACTCCGCAGGGCTGCACAGGGGGGTCACCCTGCATGCCCCACTGCACCAAGTGGGTCACCTGTACCGAGACAGGGGACTGTCCCAGATGACCGCAGTGCTTCTAAGTCTCCCCTGGGGCAGGCTGCCCTCAGGGTACCTCGGGACAAGCTTCCCATCCAAAACCCCACTCAGCTGCTTTCTCTGCCAGCCAGTGATGTTTCCTTCACCACCACCATCTGCCCCCCGCGTAACCCCGCCCCCCACCACACACACACACAGGACCAGCTGGGCCTGCTTCTTACGTGCTGACCAAGTGTTCCACTTCCTGTGGCCCTCAGCAACAGGGAGGGGCTGGAGACCCCAGAGACATGGCAGGGAGTCCTCCAACTTGGCCTCGGTTCCACCCAGAGAGGCTTTGTAAGAATTAAGTTAGGAAATGGACATAAAGCACCTGCCACATGGCACTCAATAAAGCATAGCTATTATTACTTTATGGTTGCTGTTACTTAGGGGAGGAGCCTGTGCTCTGGGTAGGAGGCTCCCTCAGGCTCCCGGTTCAGGTCGCCGGTGGTCACTGAAGAGGCCCCAGGCATGGATGCCGCTGGCTTCCCGGGAAACCATTCCAGCGCCTGTTTCCTGACTTAACTTGCCCTTATCTCCCCCAGAGGCCTGCAGACACATTCTTTCTCCCAGTCTCTGCCCTCACCTCGAAGCTCTGCCAGGACCCCAGAGTCCTTTTCTAATCCTCTGTCAGCTCAGAGCCTCTTCACGCCCTGAGACGTGTGAATTTCCCCAGGTTTATGGCTGGAAAAGCCAAGACCTGCCGGACTAGAAGCAGCCAGACGCCTGCCCTCCCCTCCTCTCCCCTCCCCGGCCCCCTCGGCCTCCTTCTCACGGTCTCTCCCACAGTGCCTCCACCACGATAATCCCACTCTCCTTTCGGATGTCAATATTTCATATCGGAAAACAAAAGCCATATAATGCACAATTACCCACTTTCCATTGTGTTTTAACAGCTCTACTGCCAGCATGAAGCACCGCACAGGAGCAGTAGAGAGGGATTCGAGATCAGGCTTCCAGTGAAATGTGTTTTTAGTTATGTGTATGTTCATAGTTTCTGCAACACCTTATTAAAGTTGAAAGCTATATATAACGGTGTTACCAGTGGCACTTCTCAACACCGCTCAAGTCGGGCTTCCTTACCGCCCAAAGTAAATGTGACCCAGCTGCCTCCAAGCAGGCACCTCCTGAGACCTCCTTTGCCCATCCTGAGCTCTCCCCCACTCCCCACGCCCCTTCTGACACTCTTGCAGGTGGCTTTCTGTGACAGACATCTTACTACCCAAATCAGGAGCTCAGAGATCTTCCTGAACCCACCCCTCCCCCAAAACTCTCACACAGGAACAATCTAGGCCTGACTGCTCTCCCCACATAATTATGCCAAGCAAGTTTCATCTCTGGGACTCTGCTAAGACCGTTTCGTCCTCCTGGTTTGCTCACGTTCTTTGCGTGTGCCTTCTAAACGCCTACTCATGCTTCTAAAGTGTTGTAATCCACTCACAAAATAAAATCAACGCAGGTGGGAGCCTGGTATTGGGGAAAGTACAGCCACTTCCTGTACGGGGAATCAGTGCCAGGACCCCGTGGGTACCCAAATCTGTGGATGCTCAAGTCCCTTATGTAAAATGGTGCCGCATTTGCAGATAACCTAGCACATCCTCCTGTATACTGTGCTTTGTGCAGGCATGCGTGCTAAGTTGCTTCAGTTGTGTATGACTCTTTGTGACCCCATGGACCCTGCCAGGCTCCTCTATTCATGGTATTCTCCAGGCAAGAATACTGGAGTGGGTTGCCATTCCCCCCTCATACTGTACTTTAAATCATCTCTAAATGGCTTATAATACTTAATATAATGTAAATGATATGTAAATAGTTGTAAATACAATGTAAATGCTATGTAAATAGTTGCTGGCATGTGGCAAATTCAAGTTTGGCTTTTTGGAACTTTCTGGATTTTTAAAAAATACTTTTTGATCCACGGTTGGTTGAATCCACGGATATGGAACCCTCAGACAGAGAAGGCCTGCATTTGAATCCTGTCTGTGCCATTTACAGAGCTGGGTCACCTTGAGCAAGTCTGTTGATGTCTTTTGTGTTCATTTTTCTGTTCAGCTACAAAATAAGAGTCTGAAATACCTGATTATAAAGGTCCTTCCAATCGCAGTATTCCTAGATGAGCACCAATTCAGGGTTTCTGGGAAGAATTTCTTTATACCTACTAGGCATCCGGTCCCATCACTCCATAGCAAATAGATAGGGGATAAAATGGAAACAGTGGCAGATTTTATTTTCTTGGGCTCCAAAATCACTGCAGACGGTGACTGCAGCCATGAAATTAAAAGATGCTTGCTCCTTGGAAGAAAAGCTATGACCAACCTAGACAGCATATTAAAAAGCAGAGGCATCACCATGCTGCAAAGGTCCACATAGTCAAAGTTATGGCTTTTCCACTAGTCACGTATGGATATGAGAGCTGGACCATAAAGAAGGTTGAAAACCAAGAAACTGACGCTTTTGAACTGTGCTGCTGGAGAAGACTCTTGAGAGTCCCTAGGGCAGCAAGGAGATCAAATCAGTCAATCCTAAAGGAAATCATTCCTGAATATTCATTGGAAGGACTGATGCTGAAGCTGAAGCTCCAACACTTTGGCCACTTGATGTGAAAAGCCAACTCATTGGAAAAGTCCCTGATGCTGGGAAAGATTGAGAGCAAGAGGAGAAGGGAGCAACAGAGAATGAGATAGTTGGATAGCATCACTGAATCAATGGGCGTGAGTTTAAGCAAACTCCAGGAGATGGTGAAGGACAGGGAAGCCTACAGTCCATGGAGTCACAAAGAGTCAGACACAACTTAGCAACTGGAAAACAACAACAACCAAGCACTTGGTGCCATAAGGAATATAAGCATGAATAAGACTCAGCTCCTGGCCTCAAGGAGCCTGCAATTTCATTGCGGAGAAAGGTCTATGAGAACCAATGTGAAATTACCACAAATAGTTGCAGCCCTTGTGCAAGAGAGTAATATATGGAAAGTCATGAGGCAGTATGCGATTAGATGCTAAAAGAGTTGCGCAGCAATAATTGCTTGAGGCCGAGGAGTTCAGAGGAGGAGGGAGCCCAGAGGGACACCTAGCCACAGAATACTGTATGGAGAGGTGGGCGCCGGCACGGGGCTGAATGACACAGGGACAGGGATTTGCATTTGTGGGAACTGCCAAGCAGGAACTCTTCATGAGCATGCGTACTCACTCGCTAAGTCGTGTCCAACTCTTGCGACCCCATGGACTGTAGCCCACCAGGCTCCTCTGTCCATGGGATTTCCCAGGCAAGAATACTGGAGTGGGTTGCCATTTCCTTCTCCAGGGGATCTTCCTAACCCAGGGATTAAACTCAAGTCTCCTAAATTGGCAGGCGGGTTCTTTACCACTGAGTCACCGGGGAAGAACTTCATGAGCAACAGTGGCTCCTAAAGGGCAGGTCAGGGGACAGAGCATTGACAAATGACAGTGTAAATTTTAGAGAAGTGAAAAGGCAGAAACAAAAGCAGAGGCTGAGACACAAAGGATTTTAAGTGCCAGAATCAGGAGCCTGACTTACGTGCTGTTATCCAGCAAGGGACCAACGGAGTGAGCATAGAACATTGTCTTTTGAAAGGATGAATCAGGCAACAGTTTGCAGAGTGGACTGGAAGTAAGGAGACCAGACAGAAGGCAACTGCAGCAGTCCGGGCAGGAGGTGACAGCGTCTGAGCCAGGATGGTGGCAGTGAGGATGCAGTGACATGCCATTTAAAAAATTTTATTGTTAGAGTATAACTGCTTTACCATGTTGTACTAGTTTCTGCTGTACAACAATAATCACATATGTGCCCTCCCTCTTGAGCCTGCCTCCCACCCATCTAGGTCAGCACAGAGCACCAAGCTGAGCTCCCTGTGCTACACAGCAGCTTCCCACTAGCCATCTAATTTACACATGATAGCATATATATTATATATGTCAGTATTACTCTCTCAAGCCATACCCCCTTCTCCTTCCTGCACTGTGTTCACAGGTCCGTTCTCGGTGTCTCCATCTCTATTCCTGCCCTATAAATAGGTTCATAAGTATTATTTTTCCATATATATGAGTTAATATACAAATTTGATTTTCTCCTTCTGACTTACTTCACTTTGTATGGCAGACTCTAGGTCCATTCACATCTCTACAAATGACCCAATTTTGTTTCTTGTTATGGCTGGGCAATATTCCATTGAATATATATACCACATCTTCCTTATCCATTCCTCTGTCAACAGGCATTTAGGTTGCTTCCATATCCTGGCTATTGTAAATAGTGTTGTTGCGAACACTGAGGTCCATGTGCCAGGCATGGCGAGGGATGGGAGGACAGCCTTGGCCTCTGAAAGTTACAGACTGGCTGATCAGTTACTTATCACCTGAAACTGGACACTTTAGTTGATGATAGGAGAGCCATTACAATTACACTGGGACAACAGACTTAAGCCAGGACTGTCCTGGACAAACCAGAGAATGAAGCAGGGGGTAGAGGAGAGATGGACTCCAAGGTTTCAAGCCTGCAAGCAAGGAAATGCATGGAGTTGACAGGGACAGGTGGGAGGATGGTAGCACAGAGCAACAGAGAAGTAAGTGATGAGAGCAGTTTGTCGAAATTGAGTGTCCGAGCAGATTTTTAATTCTATAAAGACAAGAGCTGCCTCTAACCTGCGTTATCACACCGGTATTTGCTAAATTGAATTGAGACAATAAAGACCTTCTGAATTTAATCTAAAGAGGACCGGTTGTTGGGGAAATAGGAGGCAAGGTTACCCCTCTCCCCTCAGCTTTGTTTGTTCGTATGCATGTTTTTAGAATTTCAGTAGCTGTGCCTCTTGGTGGGCTTGTTCTTGTAGCCATCTGCAGCCCAGGGATGTCTCATGAAACTGATGATTCTAATGTTGCTGAAAACATAAATGGGGCATCGAAATGGCCAGCGCTGGCAGGAGACTCAGTAAATCTGGCTCCAAGCAGGACAGAGGGAGCAGGGAAGTAAATTCACCAGGTCCCCCTTCCAACTAAAATGCAGAAAATGAGGGGAAAAAAAAAAGGAAAAGAAAAGGAAATTCAATCACCTCAAGATCAAGAGAGCAAACATGTAGTCTTCCCCTGTCCTGGGCTGACAAGGACTTTTGTGTGAGGACTCAGAAAACCTAAGACTTTTCTACAGGCTACCTCCCACCATCCTCTTCCCACAGTCAGGATTCTCTATTCCAGGATCATGTCCACCCTTTTTCTATGGAAGACACACAAGTCCACCAACTGGGTCTTGTATCATCGTCCAGAATAGGATCTTACAGAGCTCCAGTGACCCAGAAATTTGAGGCAGAAACTAACCATTGGCTATGAATTATCCAAGTACCTGTGGCTGCAGTTTCGCGATAAAGCTAATCTCCCTAAGAGTGTTGATTACTCCTGAGTTAACAACGCAGGGTTTGGGGTAGGACAAAGTTGCCTGGCCCAGCACTTCTCCCTGAACTCCAACTATGGTGCTCCTAATCTCTCAGAAAGTTTTCCCCCTTGGAATCGCCTGATGGAATCAAGTCCCCAAGTCTCTCTAGCTGATCTGGTGACATCGATAATGTGAAAGAAAAAGGATGCTGTGGTTTGCAGTGGCCCTCGACACTCTTTCCACTGCTCGCCTATGCAGTGTGCAGCAAGCTCTGTAGTCATGGTGAATCCTTGCAGCAATGATTCCCTACTGGGGTCAGACCACCCCTGAATGAGTGATCAGTCAGGATGGGCTGAGGGGTGGCAGTGTCTTTAAGAACGCCTTCCTTCCCTCCACCCCCAGGGAGGTTCTGAAACACCCTGCAAAGAAAGGCAGTTATCACTCTCTCCCCTTGAAAATTACTGGACAGAAAAGAAGTCAATTTACAAATCAGGAAAGTCCTCATACACACCTGACTTCTTTTGAATATCCGCGTGCTGTAGAAATCACCTTGCCCTGTAGCCTTCCTTTCCTCACCTCTAAAATGGGGGAGGTAATAATAAAAAAACCTGCTTCCATGGGCTATCATAGGATCAACTGATGTAATGAAAGTGCCAGCAACATAGCAGGAACTTAACAATTGGTCGGCGGGGGGGTGTTAGTTCACCTAACATTTTATTAGTGTGATTGGTGTTGCCATAAAATTAATATTTTTGAATTAGTGGGTATTGTCTTTGAACAGGCTCCAGATATGATTCTCTGCTATACACTGAAAATGTGCTCCCAAAATTCACGTGAGGAAATCCCAATTCCTTAATATGACGGTATTAGAAAGTGAGACCTTTGAGAAAGTGATTAGGTTGTGAAGGTGAGGCCTTCATGAATGGAAATAGTGTCCTTATAAAAGAGACCCCAGGGAGTTTCCCTGCCCATTCTGCATGTAAGGTCACAGCATGAAGATGGACATCTATGAATCAGGAAGTAAGCCCTCCATAGACGCCAAATCTGATCTTGGTTCTCCCAGCTCCATAACTGTGAGAAATAAATTTATATTGTTTATAAGCTATTGAGTATACAGTAATTTGCTATAGCAGCCCCAAAAGACTAGCACACATTTATTCAGTAATAAAGCAGATAATATCCCTCATTCCCACCTGGCTCAGGGCCCTAGGAGTGGTCCATGGTCAGAAGGGCAGTGGACAGCTAACATCATACTCGATGATGAAAGACTTTCCCCCTGAGATCAGGAATAAGACAAGATGCCCACTTTTACCACTACTATTCAACATTTATTAGAAGTTTAGCCAGATAAATTAGGTTAAAAAAAAAAAAAAAAGAGCTAGTGAATTTGTTAGTCATTCAGTCATGTCTGACTTTTTGTGATCCCATGGACTATAGCCTGCCAGGCTCCTCTGTCAATGGGATTTCCCAGGCAATAATCCTAGAATGAGTAGCCATTCCCTTTTCCAGGGGATTTTCCCGTCCCAGGGATCAAACCCAGGTCTCTTGCATTGCAAGCAGATACCTTACCATCTGAGCCACCAGGGATGGGCATTCAAAAGGAAGAAATAAAAATTTTTATACATAGATGACATGAACCTACATATACACAATCATGAAGAATCCACAGGAAAGCTACTAGAACTAATAGATTCAGCAAAGTTGTAGGGAACAAGATCACACGCAAAGATCAGTTGTGTTTCTATATACGAACAATGAGCAATCCGAAAAGGACATTAAGAAAGCAATTCTATTTATAATAGCATCTAAAAGAATAAAATACCCAGGAACATATGTAGCAAAGAAAGTGAAAGACTTTTACCCAGAAACCTGAAAAAAACATTGCTGAAAAAAACTAAAGAAGGCCCAAATAAATGGAAAGACATTCCACATTTATGGATAGGAAGACTTACAATTGCTAAGATGTCAAAATCACTCAAAGAAATCTACAGATTCAACACAGTCTCTATCAAAATTCCAACAGGTTTTTCCATGGAAAGAAATACTGATTCTCAAATTCACGTGGAATCACAAGAAGCCCTGAACATAAAGAACAATCCTAGGGGAAAAAAAAGAGCAAAGTTGGAAAACTTCCCAACTTCAGATTTTACCACAAAGCTACAGTAGTCTAAACAGAGTTGAATCAAGAGTCCAGAAATAACCCTATACATTAATGGTTAATTGATTCTGGCAACTCACTCCAGTATTCTTGCCTGGAAAATTCCATGGACAGAGGAGGCTGGTAGGCTACAGTCCATGGGGTTGCAAAAGAGTCAGACACAACTGAGCTGCTGAGTATACACGGGGTACCAAGGCCACTCAACTGGGGGAAAGAATAGTCTCTTCAATAAATAGTGCTGGGACAACTAGATCTCCACATGCAAAAGAATGAAGCTTTAGACCTTACCTCATGCCATACAAACAACTAACTCAAAATGGATCAAACACCTAAAATTAGAGCTAAAACCATAAAACTCTTAAAAAAAAATACAGGGATAATTCCATATGATCTCAGATTTGGCAATGATTAGAATACATCACCCAAAGTATAAGTAACAAAATAAAAATATATACATTGAACTTCATTAAAATAAAAGCTTGTTCATTAAAGGACAATATCAAGGAAGTGAAAAGACAACCTATAAAATCTTTGCAAGGTACGTGTCAGGTGAGACTGGTATTCAGAATACATAAAGAACTCCCACAACTCAACAGCAAGAGGAAAATCCATTTTTAAAATGAGTGAAGCACTTGAATAGAAATTTCTCCAAAGGAGAGAAATAAACAGCCAATAAGAAAAAAAATTTTTAATAAAAAAAATTGGCCAATAAGTACATGAAAATATGCCTCACCATTAGTCATTAGGGAAATGCAAATCAAAACCACAATGAGATACCACTTCAAAGCTAATAGAATGACTATAAACAACAACAATAAAAGCAGAAAATAACAAGGGTTAGTGAGGATTTAGAGAAATCGGGACCCTGGAGTTTTCCTAGTGGGATGGTGTAGTCACTGTGAAAAACAGCTTGGCAGTTCCTCGAAAAGCTAAATGTAGAATTACTATGTGCGTGTCAGTCACTCAGTCATGCCTGACTCTGCGACCCCATGAACAAGCTCGTCTGTCCAGGGAATTCTCTAGCCAAGAATTCTGGAGTGGGTAGCCATTCCTTTCTCCAGGGGATCTTCCCAAACCAAGGATTGAACCTGGATCTCTTGCACTGCAGGCAAATTCTTTACCATTTGAGCCACCAGGGAAGCCCAAATTACTATATGACCCAGAAATTCCATTCCTAGGTACATACCCAAAAGAACTCAAAATAGAGACTCAGATAGTTTCAGCATTAGTCACAATAGCTAAAAAGCAGAAACAACCCAAGTGTCCATCAACAGATGAGTGGATTAAACAAAATATGGTACATATATACACAGTAGAACATTGGTCAGTCATGAAAATGAATTAAATTCTTCTATATGCTACAACACAGACGAATGTTGAAATAGCCAGTCACAAAAGGACAAATATACTATGATCCACTTATATAAAATAGCTAGAATAGATAAATTCATAGAAACAGAAAATGATTAGAGTTTACCAAGGGCAGAATGAAGGGTGGAATAGGAGTTATTGCTTAATGAGTACAGAGTTTCTGTCTGGAGTGGTGAAAAAGTTTTGACGATAGATATGATGACGTTTGTACAACATTGTGAATGTGGTTAACATCACTGGATTATACACTTAAAATAGTTAAAATGGCAAATTTATATGTTTTACTCAAAAAAAAAGGACAAGGATAAAAATGTCATTATTTAATTTATGTGAAACTAAATTGAACAGAGACCCTAACCAAAGAGAAAAACTCAGATTTTTTTCAACCTTGAAGTCAATAGTTATAAATGTATGTGGGCTTTGCAACAGCTTCTACTTGGCTGAGACATGGGGCCACTGGGCACAGAGAACACCAAACAAACTCTAGGAGAGAAGGACAGAAATGCTGCTTGCTTTCCACAGAGGGGCTGGAATCTGGTACACACAAATGGAGTGAGACCCAATAAATGTTTGCTGAGCACCTCTGATGTGCTGCACACACAGCAATAAACAGTGAGTAATCTGCCTGGAGCCCTGGCCTGTGTTCAGTCATCAGGACGTCTTTCTTCGTGGTTTGTTTCAGATCTCAAATGAAAGGACTGTGTAGATAGAAATGCATTATACAGGTGAGATGGTGTTGTTATTACTGTTACCACCAGGGATTTACTGGGTCTTCTTGGAGGATGCTAGCCTAGCCAGCCTTTGACTCAAGGCCAAGAGAAAGACATTGAGTGCTCCTGAGTGTGGAGAGGAAAGGTCCTGGGGAGAACAGCAGTCAGCATGTGCAAAATTCTGGAGGCTCAAGTGTCTACCCCACAGTAGACTGGGGGTGCTACTCCCCAGGAGAAGGCTGACTTTTCCCCCTCCAGGCCGGCTGGCTAACACCCCAACACACAGTAGGGTCTTTCTTCACTCACACCCTTGCTTACGGCTCTCCTTTCCCTGACTAGTCAATCCTTCCCAAATTTCAAGGCCTAGTTCATGGGAGACAGGCTTGCTCTTGGAAGAGTTGAGATGAAGATAGGCCTGGGTTCTGCGCCCAAGTTATCAGCTGGGTGGCTTGGCCTTTGCCATATGTATAGATAGAATCAGTTACTCACAGACTTAGAGAACGAACTTATGGTTGTCGGGGGGTGGGGCGGGGATGGAGGCAAGGGATAATTTGGGAATTGGGGATGGACATGTACACACTGCTATATTTAAAATGGATAACCAACAGAGATCTACTGTAGAGCACATGGATCTCTGCTTATTGTTATGCGGCAGCCTGGATGGGAGGGGAGTTTGGGGGAGAGTCGCTACATGTATATGTATGGCTGAGTTCCTTTGCTGTGCACCTGAAACTATTACAACATTGTTAATCAGCGATATTCCAGTACACAATAAAGAGTTTAAATACTGGAAAAAATAAACAAACAAAAAAAATCGAGGAAGTCACACCTGCATCCCAAGCCTGCTCCAACATCACACATATCAGGGGTTTGGTACCCCACCCCCTCTCTTCCATCAGGCCTCTGGGTCCTGCAGCCCTCTGCATCTCCTTCCTCTGAGACGCTCTTCTCTATATCCCTTGTTCGGTAAGGAATCCTCTCTGTCCTGGAACGTCTCTTCTGATGATCCACCCTCGTGTATTGCTATGTAACTCCTCCAAAATAATTTAATTTTCCATGTTTTCACACTTCTCTCTCCACTCAAACTGTAATCTCCTTCACGTAGAGGCCAAAGCTCATCATCTTTGTTTTCCTCCCTGGTGGCTGGCGCACGGTGGGTGCTAAACAAATTGAAAATGGATTTGAGCCAAATGGAGGGGCCACGGGCAACAGAGGAAAACCTCACAGGAAATAGAGCATGTTCAGCTCCGAGTAACAGCCCATTGGTCTTCTCTCCTCTGCATGAGTCCGTCCCCTGCCCAGACTGGCCCTTCAAGAATACTCCATTCATCGAGGGAGTGCAATCTGCTGATGCCCCCGGCTCGTCAAAGTCAATGTTAGAGTGGAAATCCAGGAAAAGAGTTGATCTGAAAACAATCATCTCTTTTTGTGACTTTTAGAATGCCTTAGAAATCGTGTTTATCTCCTTTGTTTCATTTGGCCATTGAAATAAGCAATGTAGGGACTTCCCTGGTGGTCCAGTGGTTAAGACTCTGCTCCCAATCCTGGGGGCCTGGGTTCGATGCCAGGTCAGAGAACTAAATCCCATATGCTGCAGTGAAGATCTATGTGCCATGTGCTTAGTCATGTCTAACTCTTTGTGACCGCATGGACTGTGTCCCGCCTGGCTCTTCTGTCCATGGAATTCTCCAGGCAAGAATACTGGAGTGTGTTGGCATGCCCTCCTCCAGGGAATCTTCCCAACCCAGGGATTGAACTCACATCTCCTGTGTCTCCTGCATTGCTGGCAGATTCTTTACCTGCTGAGCCATCGAGGAAGTCCCCAGTGCAGCCAAATAAATAAGTAATAAATTTCTTTTTTTTTTTTTAAGGTCAATGTAAAACAATTTCATAAAAAAAAAAAAGAGTTCCTGTCCCATGAGCACAGTTCACCCTCCATCAGAGAGAGGTGGCAGGGGGTAGCTGGCCATGAATTTAAGGTGTGTCTCCAATAATCCACAAAGCAGGGGACCCACGGTCAGAAAACATACTTGTCACATGCGGCAGCCATCATGCCCTGAGTCCCTTGACTAGATGACTCCCAGCCCATTTAAGAACCCTCTGTGCATGGCGCTGGGGGTGCCTAGGCCAGCCTCTCTGAGATAAAGGAAGTGGTGATTTCTCCCATCCGATAGCCAACATTGGGAATAAATGCAACAGGATGGATGACCTAGACTGTGACAGAAATACCTTTCATGTGCCAGGAGTTATATACACATCAAGCCATCTGAGTCCCCACCCAGCACCATCGAGGAACTATTACAGTTCCCATGTTTACAAAAGAGGACCCTGAAACGCAGGGTTATATGATAATCAAGCTGATGGTCCACAGCAGACCTGGGATTTGAACTCTGGAGAAGGAAATGACAAGCCACTCCAGCATTCTTGCCTGGAGAATCCCATGGACTGTAGCCTGCCAGGCTCCTCTGTCCATGGGGGTCTCAAGAGTTGGACAGGACTTAGCGACTAAACCACTATCTCTAGCCAAAAGCTTTCATCTTTCTGTTAGGCCCTCCGGGGACTTTTGTTATTGTTGAGAGATTCAGAAGCCGGATGGAGGGAGCAAGGGGACAGCTTTTAGTGGCTGCATGAGTCTGTCTGAACTGACTCACAAGGTTACCAACCACCCCAGCGCCCGGGACCCAGAGCTCCGCCTGAAACTGGGGCCTTCAGCACCAAAGCACTAAACCAGTATGGTCCCCGGCAAACCGAGATGGTTGGCCCCCAGTGACTGAGGCTTTCCTGTGCCCTGTGGCCCCAAAACAAAACAAATGCATTTTCAGAACGCAAACAACAGCTGAAGGAAAACATTGATGGCTCCCACTCTGAGCAGGAGCACAGCTTGAGGCCTGTCCCCGCAGCGCAGCCCCCAAAGGCCCAGGCACCAGGGTAAAGATATCTTCTCTGTGTGTTCCAGCTCCAGCCTAAGACCAAGAGTGGCCAGTCTGGGTGGAGCTGGGGCTTGAGGGGGCGGGCAGAAGAGCAGAGTGCTCAATACCAGAAGCTGACTGGACCCAGGTCTTGAGAAACAAATGCTCATCATCGTTGGGAGATTATTGGCACACTTCACACACAGAACAGCCACAACCTCATAGACCATTTAGAGCAACAGTCCCCAACCTTTCTGGCACCAAGGATCAGTTTCATGGAAAACAATTTTTCCACAAACCAGGAGTCGGAGGGGGTGTTTTCAGGATGATTTGAGCTCAATACATTCGTGGTGCACTTTATTTCTATTATTATTACATCAGTTCCACCTCAGATCGCCAGGCACTAGATCCTGGAGGTTGGGGACTCACGACTTAGAGGATCTTCTCAGAAATTCCCCCAAACATTTAAGAATCCTGAATCCTGAGAGTCTTGCCCTCAGCTCTGCCTAGATCAAAGAAGCGAGTCAAACAAAGGTCAGGGAAAGAGAGCTCCAGGCAGAGAGAACAGCCAGTGTAAAAACCCCAAGGGAGGAGCACGCCTGACCCCTCTGGGTTCCACAAGGAAATCTGGGTGGGAAAGGTCTGGCTGACTGGAGCAGAAAAAAAGGAAGACAGTAAGAGGAACCGGACTGGGGAGGCGGGGATTCAGCCACTGCGAGGGCTTTGGCTTTTATTCAATGATGAATCCAAATCATTAAGGCTTTGACATAAATGAATTTGACAACGTTCACTTATATGATGGATTTGCTCATTTTTCACTTCTACCTCCCTCCTCTCCACCAAGGACCTGCAATCTATTTATGATTTTTATTATTATTACTTTCATTTCTGTTTCTGTCTCCAGGCCTATAGCCAACGTTTTTAAATTTTTTTATTTCTTTATTTATTATTTCTGGCTGCGCGAGGCGTTGGGTGCTGCACTCGGCCTTTTCTCCAGCTGCGGTGAGCAGGGACTCCTCTCTGGTTGCAGTGTGCCGGCTTCTCGGGGCGGTGGTTCCCTTTGTTTCGGAGCACAGGCTCTAGGCACGCAGGCTTCAGTCACTGTGGTGCGTGTCCTTAGTTGCCCCTGGGCAGGTGGAATCTTCCCGGACCAGGGATCGAACTCGTGTCCCCTGCATTGGCAGGTGGATTCTTCACTGCTGGACTAGCAGGGAAGTCCCTTTAGCCAAGCTTTAGCCTGGTCTCCACTTTAGAATCACAGCCTCGGTCCTCCTGCCTCATCCAAACGTGTTGCCTGGTCCAGATCAGACTCCTTGTGCGCGCTTCCAAGCTCTTCCAAGTTGTCCCTCCTGACATGGTTCTCCGCCCTGGCCCCCTGGCCATCCATCAGTCCCTTCCTCTCTCCCCAGGGCCTTCACACCTACTGCTTCCCCCATGCACACACCCTGGAATACTTGCATGTGTGCACAGTTGCTTCAGTTGTATCCGACTCATCAGGACACCAGGGACTGTAGCCCACCAGGCCCCTCTGTCTGTGGGATTTTCCAGGCAAGAATACTGGAGTGGGTTGCCATGCCCTCCTCCAGGGGAACTTCCCGGCCGAAGGATTAAACCCTACTCTGCTTCCATCTTTATTCACTCATGTCCTCCTCTCCCTTCAGATCTCAGCTCAAACTTCTCTTCCTTGGAGACTCTTCCCTGCTTTCTCTAAATAAGATCTCCTGTTTAAATGCTCTCATAGTTCCACATTTTTCCCTTCAAAGCTCCTATTACATGTGTTGTTTCGAATTTATTTGTATGATTTTTTTTTTAATTAATGCTTCTCTCCATCCACTGAAAACTCTGCCAGGCTAGAGGCTACATCTGTTTTTGCTCCTTTCTAGCCCTTGGACTGCAAGCAGATCAAACCAGTCAATCCTAAAGGAAATCAACCCTGAATATTTACTGGAAGGATTGATGCTGAAGCTGAAACTCCAATACTTTAGCCACTTGATGTAAAGAGCTGACTCACTGGAAAAGACCCTGATGCTGGGAAAGATTGAGGGCAAAAAGAGAAGGGAGCAGCAGGATAAGATGGTTAGATGGCATCACTGACTCAATGGACATGAATCTGAGCAAATTCCGGGAGATAGTGAAGGACAGGGGAGCCTGGGGCACTGCAGTCCATAGGGTCACAAATTGCTGGACATGACTTAGCAACTGAACAACAGCAACAATAAAGCCCAGGCACCAAGATAATGCCATGAGATTCCTAGTAAGTACTTGAATAACTGAATGAGGAAATGAATGAGTGCCCCAGGCCTCCTGTTTATTGGCACCCTAGGGGGCACAAAGCTGGACCAGCTCAAGGCTCTTTGGAGGCCCTGTGGGTGTGGTCAGAGCCCTGAGCCAAGCGGGAGGGAGCAGGGCTGAGAGGGGAAAGGATTCAAGCCCACAGAGTCTCCTTATATCAGGCACTTTACCCAGGTAATCTCATTTCTATTTCATGGCCACCACTTGAGTCGAGAATTACTATCCCATCTTACAGCTGAGCAAACTGAGGTTTAGGAAGTAAGTTTCTCTAGCATGTTTGCAGTCAGACTTAGACTGTCTAATTCCAAAATCTGTGCTCTTTCTGCTCTGCCCCAACTGTCCTGGCCTGGGCAGTTTCTAACCTAGCTCTGCCACCAGTTTCCTATGTGACCTTAGGCAAATTACTGCCCTCTCTGAGCCTCGTTTCTCCATATATAAAATACAAAGGCTGAATAGATGTCTTCATGTCCTTTCCAGTTCTGAGATTTCCGAGACTTTAAAATTTTATGCTTCTAAATTTATAAATTCACACAATGGGTGCTAAAGCACCTAGCTCAAGGGCAAGCACAGAGCAGACTCTTCACAAGTGTTCATTTCCTCCCTCCTACCCTCCCAACTCCCTGTTTCAGAGAATCTCTGCTCTGCAGCCCTCCCAAGGCCACTTAGGCTGTTCTGATTATTGCGGGAGACCCAGAACACTGTGCCCAGCCTTTGGAGAAGACTCGCCAGCTCTGACATCCATGCCTCCAGCCTGCAGTCCTGGGACAGCCATTCCAGCTGGGCTCCCCAGAGAGGCCCATACCTCCCTGCACCCACGCCTTCCTGACTCCTGAAGGGGAACTTTGTGTCCAGCACTGTGGGGAGAGAGAAGGACACGCAGGAAAGGAACCCACACATCTTTGGACCCTGTGCCAGGGACTAGGGGCTTCCCTAGTGAAGAATCCACTTGTGAGACCTAGGAGACGAGCTTGATCTCTGGGTCAGGAAGATCCCCTGGAGGAGGGCATGGCAACCCACTCCAGCATTCTTGTCTAGAAAATCCCATGGACAGAGAAGCCTGGTGGGCTATGGTCCTTAGGATCTCAAAGAGTTGGACACAACTGAAACAACTAAGGAAGCAAGCAACCAGGGACTAGACCAGGCTCATCAAACCTCTGCAAAGAGTCTTTGTTCTTCCCATTTCACAAAAGGGAAGACACTCAGGCTCAGAGGTTTAGGAAATTGCCCAAGATCACACATCCAGCCTGTGGCATTAGTGAGGCCCTACCTCTCCAACCCCAAGGCAGATACACTTTGCCAACCCCGGAGGATGCGGATGCCTCGGGCAAAGGTCCATTCTGTACCACCAGCTATTCCTTTGCAAGCATCCTTTTTTTTTTTTTTTTTTTAAACATCTGTTTAACTTTGCATTTACAGCCCTAGTGACTTAAACCCATCAGTCTCTCTCTGGCTACACACTCCTGCCTCTCCATTGCCCCCTCCAAAGGACCAGACTACAAAATATTCATCTATTGTTCCCAGTGTTTCCAGCTTCACCAAGGAAACAACTCAAGAGGTTGACTTCATCCCGTCTAGGGGGAAGGGCCAGATCTGTGATGAATACAGTCCTCCCAATGGTACCAAGAAAGAAGGGTGAGCCTTCCTCCCCAGCTCACAGCTGCTGCCCTTAAGGCTTTCCAGAAATCAGACTCAGGTGAGACATGAACATGAACATCACCAGGCAACATCACCAGGCACCCCCGGATACAAGCAGGGCCCCAGCCGGGAAAGAATGGGCAAGGGAGGCCTGCATGGCTTAAAGGCTCCCCTGGAGGCTGTGCCCTGGAGGAGTGCGGAAGGATGGGTTAGGGGGAGGGGCTCTGTGGGAACAGCATCAGCTCTGCTCTGGGAAGCCGCCCAGAAAGGTAACTCAGGTGAGCGCAAAATCCCTGGCAGGCTGTTTCTGGCACCCACTGGCTTTCTCTCACCTTGTTCTGCCCTTGCCTGGGATGGAAAAGGAGCCCCCCGGGATGAGGGGTTGGCCTAGTCTCTCTCTTCAGGAAAGGCCTCAAGTGACCACGAGGTCAGGCAAAGCCAGCCCAAGGTGACTAGAATCCTCACCGGCTCCCCTCAAACCTCAGCCTGAAGCTCATGTCCCCAGGATGCCCTCCAGACCCCCAGAGGAGCGCACAGCCCCCAGCTATGTGCTCATCACTTTCTGGACTTCTCCTCCACGCCTCTTATCGTGGTTTCACTAATCACTCACAGAACGCAAATGCTCATCTCCCCAGAAGACTGTGAGCTCCATGGGCAGGGCGCCTGTCTGCCTAGCTCACAGTCTCCCCGGCACCTCCGCCAGGTCCGACACGCACAAGGTGCTCAGTAAAAATCTGTAGAATAGATGTTACTACAGGGAGGAGCCTGTGGCCTGGGGCAGACTGACGGGGCCAGCAGAAGCCAACCCCCCCATACCAGGCCCGAGATGGCCCCTCACTGGACCAAACGGGAAAACGTAGGTGGCGACAACCACTGGCACATAGTAGGCTTGCAGTTCCGGTTTGCTGACTCTATGAGGGAATCTAGAAAACCACCATTCACGCCCCAGCTGTGCGGCCATTGTGACAGGCCACGCTGCCAGCTTTCAATCACTTAAACAAGGTTGTCATCACTCTCTGAGTGAGTACAAGGTGGGGTGTGTGTCTATGTGCGTGTGTGCGTGTGTGTGCTCAACCCTAAACTATTAAGAAACATAGTCTGTGCCAACCGATTCCTCCCCCACGTGTTACGTGTGAAGCACAGTGCAGGCACTTTTGTTTATGTTTATGTAATGTGCCAACACATCCTCATCCGCTAGCTCACGTGGTCCTGGCCAGTAGGCGTTATCACCACCATTTTATTGAGGAGGATGGTGGGGCCAGCTTTTAAGGCCACGCACTAAGCATACAGCTGAGTCTCAGCTCAAACCCAAGGCTCTGGCTCCGGTGGCATCAGTCTGCCTCAGTCGTGCTCCGTGTCACACCACAATCTCATCACCTGTGACCTACCCAGTCAAAGCCCTGTATCTTACACTGAGCTTGCTATGAGCTAGAGCACAAGGTCTGGGCTGGGAGGGAGAAGAAGGAAAAAGTTAGCAAGCCATTCATAGCAACTTACCCCCAAACACGCATCTCCCTAGAGCAGGCAGCAAGCTGGGCTGGGAAGACCACTGATCCAGAGGGACACCAAACCAGATGGGTGACCTTGGGCAAGTTCTCTTACGCACGCTGAGCCTCACTTTCTTTCCTGGGTCTATGATGATGGCCAGATAAAATAGTGAGTGAGTGCTCCCAGCACGTAGTGAAAGGGTCTCCACTCTCCTGCGGACTTGTGCAGCTACTCAAAAGTCACAGGACTCAGAAGAGCCCTTTTCTTCCCATGGGCTTCACGCTTGCTATGGCAGCTGGTCTCCTCCCTCCCAGCAGAATCCAGCCCCACTGTGGACAGGTGGCAGCTGGACTCTGTGCAGAAAGAAAGCTGGGGATGTTCCCCTAGTCCCCTGCCAGCAGCTAACTGCACCACCCAGAGCACAGCCCACGAGTGCAGAGCACTCTCCATCTTCTCTCCCTTCCAAAGCCAATGGAAACGACTCTGAAGAGTATTCCAGGAGACCAGACGTCCAGCTTGGAAAGGGCTTTTCCCAACAATTTGGGCATCTACAGGTGGTAGCATCCTCCCATCTCCTTGCTGCTAACAGGATGCCTTCCTTCGGCCTCCAGGGAAAGCTGGGGAGTCCCGCCAAGCTCTCTGGCTGTCCTCCGGGTCATACTAACAATGAGTGAGGAGCCCCAGGGGGACTGCCGCCCCACTGTGTGTCTAGCCAGCTCCTCCCAGAGAGGGCTGGAGGGAGATGGGGCCATGAGACATGCTCCCATCAAGGCAGCAGTGCAAAACCACCACTTCTGCTCAGGCCACAGGAGAGCATCAGACTTTAGCTCCCTAACCACTGGTCTCTCCTGCTTGATGAATATCCCCCTGGTCCTCCTGGAGCCTGGAGGACTCAGAAAGGGCCCCTCGGTGGGAGCTTGCCAGTCCCAGCACCCAAATAAGTGGGACTGCCTGCCCTTAAATCTCCTTCTCCCCACCCCCACCTTGCTTAGTCAGAGCCAGGCAGTCCTACCACAACTGGGCCGAATGTCCCCTGGAGCCCACCACCTCCTCTGGACCCAGGGCGCCTGGGCATCTGGAGCATACACTCCAGCGTGGACAGCCCCCAGAGTCACAGCATAGCAGATCCGGAAGGGGCCTCTAAGACAATCTTATCTAACCTCCTCCTTGTATAAAATGAGGACGCCAAGATCCAGAGAAGCTAAGAGGCATGTCGAAGGTCAAACATGCGAGGCCCTGAGAACCACACAGCACATTGCCAGACTTTCACTAAACAGGCGGCTCGCTGACGGATTTAAGGACCACCAGGGAGGGCTCGGGACTGAGAACGAGCTCCTGTCACCACGAGGCCCTGGGTGCACATGTGGAATCTCTCTGGGCTGCTTCTCTCAGCCCCTGACCTGGAGTTGAACTCACAATCCGCACAGAGCGGGGCCTCACCTGAGAAAGGGTGGGGACAGCCCTGGGCCCCCGGCTCAGCACAGGCCTGGGAATGGAGACTACTCAGAGACAAGGGACCGCGCAGTGAGGACCACATGAGGGACCTCTGGGGGTGGGCTCACTCCTCCTGCTCCATCTAGACTCCCTGAATCACCCTGGACTCAGCCAGGACAAAGGTCCTGCCACTTACAGCCTCAGGGTGTACGGTGTCTGTCAGGACGGAGAGCCAGAGGACCACAGGTGTAGCCCAGGACATCGCATCAGCTGGCTCACTCTGAGCCACCTCCCAGCCGGGCGGCCGGTGTAGGCAGGGTGATGGCGTTGCAGCTTTGCCACCCACCGCCCTTGCCACCACCCCGCCTCCCTGCGCAAAACCCACCTCCCCCTCTCCGTGCTGGGCAACCCAGCCCTCCTGAAAGCTTTGTGTAAGTGAAACAACAGCAGCCCATGGAGACTCCAGGTGTGCGCCCAGGGCCTCAGGGTGATAGGAGCTCGTTCTCAGTACCGAGCCGTCCCCGGCGGTCCTTAAATCTGTCAACCCAGATAGTCCGGGGTTCCGTAACAGCCAGGAGGTACCCTCAGCGTTTGCCAAACAAAGGTTTGGGTAGCGGGGAGCTGGGTTCAGGTGTCTCTCCTGTGAAGAGACTCTTGGGAAAGGACAAGGTGGAGCTCAGGACTCGGAGCTCAGAGCTCAGCGGCACTTGTTCTGTCTCCGGAAGGCTAAAGAAAGAGCCCTTGTCATCATAGGTGGATGCAGGCCACCCTAATTACCCTGTGTCCCCCAGGACAGACGGAGGCATCTGCCGTCCCTTCCTGGACCTGTCACTTCAGCCACTCTCTGAGCCCAGGTTCCTCTCCCTTGTAAAGTGAGACAGCGTCACAAAGTTGAAAGGCTCAAACGAGAGAGTGCATGAGAAAATTCTTTAATTGGGGGAAAAACCTAATATTCACCATGAATGTTTACGGATACTTTCTTCTAGAAAAGTCACAACACTCTTCTTGTTGTTGTTGTGTTAGTCACTTAATCCTGTCTGACTCTTCTCGACCCCAAGGACTGCAGCCCACCAGGCTCCTTTGTCCATGGGATTTTCCAGGCAAGAATACTGGACAGGGTTGCAGTTCCCTTTTTCACACAACACTCCTATGTGCTCTGTATTATTACTATCCTGCCTATCTAGCTAAGAAAACTGAGGTTCAGAGAGGTTCGGTGATGTGCCGAAGGACACATAGCTTAGTTGTAGTAGATCCAGGGTCAGAACACAGAATGACTCCAAAGCCAGTGACCCTTTTCCCAACACCACACCTCAACCAAAGAAGCAAATAGCGCTTTTTAAAAAGAGGCAGGTGAGTCTTCAGACAAAAGGCCACCTCATGGAGCTGTCTCTACCGTTTTCTGTGTGTTCTGTGTTCAGTTGCTGTCATGCCCAACTCTTTCGACCCCATGGACTGTAGCCCGCCAGGCTTCTCTGTCCGTGGGGTTTCTCGGGCAAGAGTGCTGGAGTGGGTTGCTGTTTTTTCCTTCAGGAGATCTTCTCGACCCAGGATCGAACCCATGTCTCTTGCGTCTTCTGTGCTGGCAGGTGGGTTCTTTACCACTGTGCCACCTGGGAAGCCCGCCCCTTCTGCTAGACTTGCCCGTTCACCCTGGGAAGGCCATTGATCAAGTCAAAGCCAACTCCCCATTGTCCTGGGAGACCCTACAACAGAAGGACACCCCAGGGCCAAGCTCTCACCCTCCGTGCCTTGGCTGCTACGCGTCATGATACTTGTTGGTTTGGTGTTCCAATAGCGGCTCCAATGACCAACTTTGTGTGAGTCAAGTCAATGGAAGGAAACAGAATCATGGAACTTTGGGCTGAACAGGGCCCCTGAGAGCAAGTTCCAGCTCCTGGTTAGAAGGCTGAAGTAACTGACATCCAAAGGTCAGTCACATGTTATAGGTCAACAGCAAGCCAGAGGCCAGTCTGGAGCAGAATCCTTGTTCTCCACATCCCAGCTGCTCTGGCATAAGCAGCTTCATGGCCCCCGAGAGGGCCGGGTGTGGGCCTAGCCTCTGCTCTCCTGGCTTAGGGAATGCAGGGATGGTAGGTAAGAGAATCGCATCACAGCCAGGAGTGAAATTAGCTGGTTGGCTCCCTGCACTAAATCATAATCCTAAATTCTATGCATTGAAAGATTAAGGCGTGAAAGCAGCCTGTTCCCCAACAGGGAGGCCTGGGAGGCTTGCCTGAGGCAGTGGTGGCCCCTTCTGGCCCTTCGGCCGTGGTCAGAGGAGGCTGGACTTTTTAACCTAGTACAGTCTGCCCACTCCCCACCACCAGCCATCACCAGGACAGTACTGGAGCACCGTGATCTGGACAGTCTCACGTTTTGCCTCTCCAACTCCAGACCAACTGAGAGCTCACCTCCACTCAGCCCCCATCACTTGGCAGCCTCCCATCCTCCTCTTGCCTCTGTCATTAACAATTGATTTCTACCTTTTTTTTTTCTTTTCACTTCAGTGCATGCGCACGCATCTCTCAGTCCTTTGTGGGTCAACTTTGTCCTTCCTGGAACTGCACAGTCCCTGGGGACACACTCTGTGTCCCCATTTCTACCACAGCCCCTGCTGAAGTCTGTGTGCAGATGGGAGCACACAGCTGTTTGTTCAGCACTTGTTGCTATGCCAATGACCTGTGGGAGGCCCAGGCCACGTCCTGGGGAAGGAGAGGCAAGGGAAAGGGGAGGCTGGATAAGCCACAAGCTGGACAGAAAACGCAGCTGAGCCCATCCTGCGGGACAGACACTGTGCTCACACTTTACAGACCCTCTGTCCACAGTCCTACGAGCTATGTCCTATTTCCCTCTTTACAGGTGGGGAAACTGAATCAGAGATGTTAGCAACTTGTCTGTGTGTGCGTGTTAAGTCGCTTCAGTTGTGCCCGACTCTTTGCAACCCTATGAACTATCGCTCTCCAGGCTCCTCTGTCCGCGGGATTCTCCAGGAAAGAATACTGGAGAGGGTTGCCATGCCCTCCTCCAGGGGATCTTCCCGACCCAGGGATCCAACCCTCTTATGTCTCCTGCATTGCCAGGCAGGTTCTTTACCACTAGTGCCACCTGGGAAACCCATAGCAACTTGTCTAAATTCACCCAATTAGTAACTAGTAGAGTTAGACTTTTGATGTGGTTTTTTCTGAAGCTAACCTGTACTCTGAACTTGTTGCAGCAAACTACTCAAGGGCAGTGACCTGATGGTTACATGTGTTCATTCCATTTGTTTTTGCTGCTGCGTTGAGGACCAGACCAGGCACAGAGGAGCCACTCTATGTATTTGCTGAATGAAGGAACAAAGGATTGAATGGACCCCCTGCTGTCCATCCTGGTCAGGACAGAGTGAGGGCTTCTCCTGCCTCATTACTGGTTACTCTATTACCAGGAAGTCTGCACAACTGCTTGTTCCTCTCTCCATCCAGAAAAATACCCAATAAACTGAAGTGAAGGTCACGTTCCATTCTTTGGGACCCCATGGACTGTAGCCCGCCAGCCAGCTTCCTCTGTTCATGGAATTCTCCAGGCAAGAATACTGGAGTGGGTTGCCATGCCCTCCTCGAGATCTTCCTGATCCAGTGATCGAACCCAGGTCTCCTGCACTGCAGGCGAATTCTTTACCTTCTTAGTCAGGAAAGCCTGTACAAACTAAGGATCCTGCAAAGGCCACGTGGCAGATGGCTGGGTTAACTAGGCTTGGGATGGGGCAGTGGGGGGCGGGTAGGAGCATAAACTGAACACAAAAGACTGGATGATGTGAGGGAGTTAAAAGGTTCTCAGTGCCCTGTGACCTGCTGACTCAGGGCCACTCTCTGGCCCCTTGGGTAGGGTCTCCTCTCCATCCTCAGTCTCCCTCCTCCCCCGACCAGGCACCCCTCTGCCTGGCCTGAGCTGTACTTAAACTGGCCACGTTCCTACTGAGAAAGTAACAGTTACGCCACCCTCCCCAGCCCCATCCGAACCCTCTGGAGTCTGCCCTGGCCCTAGGGCTAGCGGCTTTTCTCCACATTCCAGCCAAAAATAATATGAGAGCGGAGCTGTTTGGTGGAGAACTTAATCTAATCTTCATTGCTTCAGTTTTAAAATATCCTGCCTGGTTTAGGGTTTCTTATTACACACTAGGATGTGTTTTTAGTGAGATAGGTCTTAGCAGAACCGTCCTTCTTGTAATTAGAAACCCAGGCGGGCAGGGCTGGGGCGGTGAGACATCCAAGCCAAACAGCAGATCTCCCTCAAGACAACACTCTGGCAGCAAGCTCTTCCCCAGCTGCCCAGGGCCGGTTCTTCCTCCCTCCTGGGGGATCTGGACCGAGGAAAAGTAGAGCTCTGGTGGAAGGAGTGCCTTCCATCTCCCTCCACCCTCATTCTGCATGTCCCAGCTCTTCCCCCATCAGACTGGAAACCAAGATGCTGCCTGTGACCGCTGGAGAAGGATGTGTGGAGGAAAAAATTACCCCAAGAAGTCTCCCCCCACCCCCGGATGAGGGAGAATTAAAGGCAAAGCATTCCACTGCAGCCTGTCTCCAGTATCACTGGCTAGCTTTGAAAAATCAGGCGCCGGAACGGAAGGAGGTTCCAAGTGCATATGCACTTTTGTATAAGGGCCGGGTGTAACTTCTCAGGCTTTCTGGCCCAGAATCTGCTTTGATCTGCCAGCGTGGAGGCTGCTAAGCGAGGTTCAAGCTGCGGTTAGCTCCAGACCAGCGCCCACCCCGCTCCCCACCCCCACTCCCCCAACCCCCCAACCCCACCCTCTTCTTCCCAATGACATAAAGAAAAGAGGCAACATTTCTGATCAGTCAGATTCTGTGTTCATCTGATGGGTGAAAGCTACTCCAGGTGGCACTGTTGGGAATAAGTACCCTGGTTCCCCCAGCTCGGGGTTAATTGCCTTTCCGGGAAAAGTCCAGGTGGATTTTGGAATCACAGCAGGGATTTCAAATTCTAGGATATAAGAAAGGCAGGAGTTTAGTCCCTTTACCCAAGTCTAACTGGGAACTCCTGAGAGTTGTGGGGACCGACTCTGGGGCCCGGTAGGGCAACAAAGAAGAAAGCAACTTTACTTCTCAGAAGTCTCCTCCTTCCAATTTCCTTTATTATTTAGAGTGCGGGATTAGGCAGCAGTCTTTCTCAGGGCCTAATGCAGAATTCGTATGAGACATTCCACTTTGCAGATGAAGAAACCAAGACCTAGAAGCTTAGCTAGCTGACCCACTTTAGTCATGAAGCCAGACAGCTACAGGGTATAAAACGGCCAGGGCCCCAAACTTCAGCCTGAACACCACCCGGCACGCTGACCTGCCAGCCTCCAGCATCTCCTTCCTCCCTTTCCCACCAGGTATTGTTGGCGCTCTTCAGTCGCACAGTTGTGTCCACCAGGCTCCTCTGTCCATGAAATTTTCCAGGCAAGAATACTGAAGTGGGTTGCCATCTCCTCTTCCAGGGGATCTTTCAGACCCAGGGATCAAACCCCCATCTCCCACATTAGCAGGCAGGTTCTTTTCCACTGAGCCACCAGGGAAGTCCCACCAGGTATTAGCTTTAATTAAATTAGCAGATCCTCATCGCAGCAAGCCTGGCCATGCAGCCTGGACGGAGCCCAGCCAGTGCAGCTCCTCCTCCAAAATTCAGCTTCTCAGCCTAATTCAATCTTCAATAAGTCATGGATCTCATCTGAAGTGTCATATAAAGCATGGTGTGTTGGCTAGAGTCGAGGCTAATGGTGGCTCGTGATGATTTCATTCCCCACGTAACTTCCTCCGTGGCATCATTTTCATCCTCTGCCTACACTGATCGGCACTTTGTTTGATCCAGACACTCTGCTTCACATGCCGGCACCTCGGGCAATTGCATCACACATTTATATATATCTTATAGCATCGCTGTCCTGGTGCCACACGGCACAGGAAAAAGAAAAACTTATAACTGCATTTCTCACCTTCCTTGAACTAATTTAGAAAATGTGCTCCAAATTAAATAAATCGGGAACAAAAAGTTTGAAATTGGAGATAGAATTTCAGAAGAGGGGGAGGAGGCTAAATAAATAGCAAGGAAATCTTGCAACATGTTGGAAGCCTATAAATTTTATAGGTTGTTTCTTTAATAAAAACAAATTCAATTGCTAACAACACAGTATTATTAAGCCGCTAACATTTAAAAATCTAATTTGGTCTGCTCTGCTGCTGTTTCTGTTGCACATTGCATTTACCCAGGGTAAGGAAGTCAGGTTGATGGGTTTGGTTTGGTTTCTAAACCAGGTTAATAGAGAGCCCTTTAAAACCCAGCTTTTTTGCTTTCTAGGCATGCCTTGGTCCCTAATGAGTTACAGCCCCAGGTTGAAGATGGACATAGCAGAAAGAAATTTAACACACACTCTGGTACACCCATAAACATCAAGGCCAAGGAAGAGGAGGTATGTTTCCAGTTAAGCTAGAACTCCATGAATTCAGGATTCTCCACTCACAAGACAGTAATTCTCCTTATTTCATCACTAACTTACTTCAAATGTGTTTATACAATTTATTGCTACTGAACTTCCAGGCAACTGGTGTAGAGTTAATGAAACCCAGCTTGGAGAAGCTTTGGGCTTTGAACAACTAACCACAGTTTAAATGGTTATGACATGCGGTCAAAGCCACAGGCCAGCCCCACTGCAGTTTCTGTGTTAGGACCTAGTCAAAAACCTTGTCATCTCACCTTTTGTGCCAAATAGATTGAGAAAAGGAAAAAAGCCCAGGAAAACAGCCTTCCATGTGTCTTCTCAAGGTTCCCAGCCATTCTCCCTGACATTTTAACACATCTATCTCCCTGAATGCCAGGCAAAGCCCCTCCCCCAGTCCCGAGTAAATATTTTAGTTGCAGTTTGAATGGGCAGCCAGTTGAAATCCTGAAATCCAGTTTGAGTTTAATTGAACCGGGTCAGGCCTACATAAAGCAATGCGGAGAGGGAGGTGTCAGAGGGAGGCACCCCGCCACATTTGCAGTCAGACTCAGTGCAAGTCCAAAAGGCAAGACAGGAATGTACAGATGGCGCTGGACTGGAAAAGAAGTGAACTCCTCTTTCCGAATGACTTGGACATTGATTTTTATTAATCCTCATTGTCATACGCTGTCCTCCCCCCAAGCTCTGTCCATGTGAAAACTCCAGGAGGCTCCCTCTTTCTAAACAGGCCCATTTTGGAAGAGTAAAGGGGAGGTGCTGGACTTGCCAGGGCCGCACAATAAAAGCCCTTTTTGAAAGCAGCACTTTCATTAACTTAAAGCAATCTATGGACTTAAAAGCAGAGAGCTGTAAACTCGCAGAAAGGATCATAAAACAGCTAGTCTCAAGTTGGGTACACTTCAGTGCAATTTGCACGAGGCATTTTACTGTGAGCGGTGGCCGGGCCCATCTCCCTCCGGTAACCCCCTGCCCCTTATTCTGAACAGCATCCCTTTCTCTCGGCTTTCATGCTTTTCGCGCTCACAAAGGGGGAGGCGGTGACCGGGGAGTCTCCGTGGGGTCACGGCTCCCTCCCGCCCTCGGGCTCTCCGCGGGAGAGAGGGCGCCTGAATTCCAAGCCTGCAAAACAACAGCCTCGGAGCTCCGCCGCCGGGCGGCCGCCGCGCCCCGGGGCCGCCGCGGCCACTCGTGGGTCGCGCGCCTTCTGCGTCTCGGAAGCGCCTTCCGGCTGCCCCGGCGAGGGGCGCGGTGTGTGCAGAGTGCGGGGACAGTGGGTTTAAGACAGCAAAGGAGAAATTTCAAATCTTTCTCCTGTTCAATTCCCAACTCTGCTTCTCTAGTGGCCCAAGGGGTAATCTCCGTTCCTAGTCGGGACTTCTCTTACTCCTCCCCGGCCCCCCCAAACTAGGCCAGAGCCAAGCGGGGTGCAGCTTGAGTGCGCGATCAGAGACAGGAGACCCTCCCTACCTTCTCCCCACCAAGGTCCTGAAGCCTCGGGAAGGCCAGAATGCAGGGCACGCGGGCGGACTAGGGACCAGGACTTTGCGTAATAGAGCTTGTGTTTGGACACCATCGTTTTCTTAAATTTGAAGAGTTGGAGATAGTCTAAATCTGCTTCCAATGCGAAGCTTTCGGTTTCCCCTAGTTGGAAAACATTTCAGCACGCTGGAAGAGTACTGGGGCAAAGGGTTAAGGGCAGAGGACCCCAAGTTCCCCCCCTTTCTCAAGCGGATCGTCACATGGGCGGCCCGGCGTGTGGGCTTCCGGGCGAGGCCGGGGGGAAGTGCAGACCTGCGGGTCAACAGCTGGCGGCTCCGGTCCGGGAGCTTGAGTTCGAGCCTGCCCTGCCCTCCGCCGCAGCCCGGACTTCCCGGGCCTGGAGAGAGGCCTCGCTGCTAACGGCCCCCGCGCAGGCCGCGGCCCCTGCGGGCCACCGCACCCACCCGGCCGCGCTGCACCCGCAGACTCCAAGTGGCTTCCGGAGCCTGCCGAGCCGCCAAAGTCCCTATCCATCCCCGGCCCTGCGGGGCTACCCTGTCGCTTCGCCCAGAACACCCCTTCGAACTGTCCGCTTCCCGGAATCTTTCTCCAAGGACCTGGTCCTGCGCTCCTGAAGTCCTTTCCTCCAGATCCTCTTTCGGGGATAAGCGGCACGAATTTGGGGCTCGCCGGCCATGGCTCCCATCAACTACTTTCATCGCCTACCTAATCGTTTATCAACCCACTGAGCGTGGGGACTCCCGGGCGCGACCCTCCCCAAATTCCAATAGTTTCAACTCCCCACCCCCCCGCCAAAAAAAAGCCGTGAACCCGTGACTAAACCCTAAAAGACGCCACCACTTCCTCCGATTCCAGCCTCAGATGTAAGCCCAGGCCCCTAACTCCAGCCTTCCGGCTCCCTGCTTTGACCGCTGTGCAGATTCGATCGGCGGCCCTTCGATCCGGCTTCTGAAAACAGCTTGGATCCTAAAAACCCGAACTCTAACCTCGCCCCGAAGCCCAGCCCTCATTCAGGGCTGATGCACAACCACCACCCACCCCTCGCCCTACTCCCAGTCATAGCCCCTGGTCTCCACACCGCGCCGGAACCTCGGGTTCTCCCCTGAGAGCCCCCGGAAAAGGCGGCCCGCGTGGCTCGTTTCTTCCTCTGGGTCTGGAGTCGGGAGAGCCCCGCACGCCTCACCCGAAAGAAACGCAAACTTTGCGCGGCAGACTCGGGACCCTGCCCCATCCCCCTCGGCTCTCTCTCTTTGAGCGCTTTCCGACCCTCCCCCCCCCCCTTACGAACTCGTGCCCTAGTTCTTGAGCCAGGAGGGCTTCCAATTCCCGAACCTCGCCGAGGGCCCCTACGCCTCCCCACACCTCGCCAAAGACTCCCAACAATCCTCGGAAAGCTAGTAACGCTACAAATTACAGCTCCTCCCGCGTTAGGGTCCCCGAGCCTGGCCCCTGCGATCCCGGCTTCCCTGATCCACAGCTCGTGATCCGCTGTCCCCACGGATCCGCCTGCAAACCCTCACTCGTCCCAGCTCCCCAGGCCGAGCAGGACGCGGCCGCGGCTCCCGGACTCCAGCCACCCGGCCCGAGTCTGGGGCTGCTCCGGCTTCCAGCCGCTCGAAGGCAGCTCCAAGCTGCTGGCGCCAAGGAAGCGCCGGCCCGAAGCCGGGAGAAAGAAAGCGAACCTGGAGCCGGCCCGCCAATCTCAGCCTCGCCCGCGGAGCGCCCAGCCCGGAGCTGCCGGCACCAGGGCTCCGCCGGCCCGCGCGCAAGTCCCTACTCGGGTCCCCGGCGCACCCAGCGCGCAGCTCCCCGCCCGTCCGCTACGGTGTCTTGGGCCCGCGGGGGTCCGAGTCCGCAGCCCCGCTCCTCGCACCCGTGGACAATGCACGCCCCGCCACGGGCCCGAGCCGGGCGAGGCGGCGGGGCGGCGGGGCTGCGCGCTGGCCGGGCCCGGGCGCGGGCGGGCCGCCTCCTTCCCGGGCCTCAACACCGCTCGCGCTGCTTCGCTCCGCGCTCTCCCGGCGCTTCCCCAGCTCCTCTGCACGCTCCCGCCGTCCCTCGCTGCTCCCTGCCTCCCTCCTCCCTGCTGCCTCCCTCTCTCTCCTCCCTGCTGCCTCCCTCTCTCCCTCTCTCCTCCTTGCCCTGTCGCAATGAATAATACTCTGGCTTGGGGACTGGAATAAAACACACGCGCTCTGAGGCAGCCGCCCGCAGCAGCAGCACCCGCCGCCGCCGCCGCGCCGCCGCCGCCTGCAAAAGCGTCTCTGACATGGAAATGAATGACAGCTTACCTGATGCCAATCTTCATCAGACTGACACCGGCGTGACAACACAGCCTATACTTCCCAGCACTGCTCGGGACGTCAGCGGCACAGGGACCCGCCCCCCGGAGCCCCCCCCCTCCACACACCTCCCCTCTCCCCACTCCCCCTTTCTCCCCACCCCACCATCACCCCCACCCACTCCCGGCCCCGGCCGCTTCCAAGTCGGAGCAGCCGCCGGAGTGTCTCCCTCTGCTGGAGGCTTTTCTAAGACGTCTAAGCCGGCTCTGGCTGCCGGGAGAAAACCTCAGAACGAGAGGTGCCCTCCGACGGAAGAACGCAGCCGACCCCCGCCCCCTCCCCCCACCCAGGAACTCGGGAATACCACCCGCAACCCAGGTCAAGTCCCCCTCCGCAGACAACCGAGGCGGGGCTTCCAGACAACTTGAGTTCAGGGGGGTGGAGATGCGGGGAAATTTTCTTCTGTGGACCCTGAGAGCACTCCCCAGAAATTATGAAACTTAAAACTGGCAAGAAATCCTTCCCCCTACCCCCACTCCTCTCCCACCTCCATCCCATTCCTGCCTGGCTGGCCTCATTTTTATGATTGCATTTGAATAATTCTCATTACCCTGGCCCCAGAAAAGGTGCTCAGATGACACTCTGGTTAGTTATTCCTGTTCTCAAGAGCTCCTTCTGCTCTGGGCTTCCTGGGGCGGTTGGTTCTTCCAGGGGAAGACTGTTAACAGTGGGGCAGAGGGAGAGATAAAAAGGTGTGGGGGCTTTGTCAGTAAATCACCTCTTTGCAAATGCCAGGCAGGCCTGTTTTAAGCCTCTTCCTATTTTCATTCTAAAAAGTGTCAGAGTTCTGGGGATCGGTGAGGTGGTGTAAAAGGAGAGGCCAGCTGGACTGTTGCAGCCTGGGACTGACTGCTGGGGTAGCTTCCTCTGCTTCTGGGAGGAAATTCACCAGGAGGAGGACCAACACAAGCATGTATGGTGTCAGACATGTGCCTTCTTTCATTCCACCAAGATTACAGTCCTACTAAGTGAGTGTCATGTGAAGGTTTGCTTGCTTCCACAACTGAGCATGTGGCCCTCTGCGTAAGGGACAAGAGAACCCCACTTCGCCTAAGAAATTTTCTTCTTGCTCTCTGTAGAGGAGTCATTTCAGCCACTGTCAGGCAGGGATTGATCCTTTGACCCCAGACCAGGCAGGGGGCCTGGATGAAGCCTAGACAAAAGACACGGATGTAAGCGAGGAAAGCAGAAAGTAAAACCCAAGCAGCCCAGGTTTTTGGGTAAAGAAGCTGACCCAAGAAGCTGAAGGCTGCCCCTTCGCTCTTTCCAGGCCTTTGGGTCATTCCATGTCTGCCTCCTTCCTGGCCAAGAATGAGAGCCATTAGCTACTGCTCAGAGGAGGCAATTGAATCTTTTTTTTTTTTTTTTTTTTTTAACATCACAACCCAGATATAGCAAATACTGTTTATACAGATCTTCCCAATACCCACCCCCACCCCAACCCCACCTCCCACCACATTCCACTTCCAAAGTCGCTTGTGGAAGAAACTTCACTGGAGTGTCCATCACAGATGTAGTTGAATCCTCTCACCTTCTCATAGACCCTCCAAAGACTTTACTAGGTGTATTTATGTCACCCCAGCTTGATCTGTGGTCAGAAACTCTGGCTGCTGACAGTATAATCGCTATTATATATTATACATTGATAATAATATAATAATAATGAACACACTTGCCCTTTTTATGTAGTACAGAAGCAGCTAGATTCTCCAACTCAGAGGCTGGAGGTCAGGCTGCCATAAACTGTCAGAGGGAAGCCCAGTTCAGATCCAGGAAGGGGAGGGAAGGTCCACTAGCCCCTGGATCCCTGGAGGGAGGGTTTTCTCTCTTTCCCAGGGCTCCCAGTGAGCTGCTGTAGCTTGCAGAGTCAGAGGGAAGAATCAGGCTGCATGTAAATACTTAACCCCATCAGAGAGGTGTCACTGAGCCGTAAATAGTACTGCAGGCAACAGCCGTGCATCACTGACTCACACTTGTCACACCCCTCATTTCCTGAAATCTAGTTCCTTGCCCATCTCTCTCTTGGTACAGGAGATCCATTGCCATGAGCTATTTTGGAGTCTACTTAAATACTGTGATTTCTACACTAATACCCTTTTGAGGCTTTAAAATGCGCATTATAATTTTAAATAAAGATATCTTACTTTGACTATTTTTGTAATTTGCAGAAGTTTTAAAATGATTATCTAAATGTAACCATTCTGGGACTTCCCTGGCAGTCCAGTGGTTAAGAGTCCACCTGCCAATGCCGGGACACAGTTTCGATCCCTGGTCCAGGAACTAGGATCCCACATGCCATAGAGCAAGTAAGCCCATTCGCCATACCTACTGAGCCCAAGCTCTAGAGCCTGAGAGCCTCAGCTACTGAAGCTCATGCATCGATGCCCACCACAAGAGAAGCTAATGCAGTGAGCAGCCTGTGCACCGTGGCTAGAGAGTAGCCCCCACTCATTGCACGTACAGAAAGCCCATGCACAGCAACGAAGACCCAGCACAGCCAAAAAAATATTTTTAATGTGACCATTCTTACAATCATTCAAAGCAAATGTTTGTCCTGTACCCAAGTTCAGCTGTGTGCTAGAGCTAAAGATAAAGGGCAGACGCAAAGAAATTCAAGTAACAGCTCCTGTCCTCAAGAAACTTCCATTCTTGTGGAAGAAGGCAAAGCCCCAATATAGAAACATTAAAATATAATACTACAAGAATCCAGCAGATGACACAGCTCACAAAAAAATTAACGAACAAGCGAATCGACAATACGTCAAATTCCATAAGCTCCGTTTCTAAATGTTGGCTTTGTCAGTGGGTAGAGAAGGAATAGAGGAGAAATGAAGTCTGTAGAATTCATTTCAGATATCCACCGTCTCTCCCCCATTATCCTTCTGAGGATGAAGAAGAGGGTAGAGAGAGGCACATATGTCACTTAAGTCACCAACACATCAACATTAGAACCAACAGTAGTTCCTACCACTCTTGCCATCTCTCTTCCATGCTGGAGTTCGTCAGGTGTTGTTCTGGGCCATGTCCTCAATCTATCTGCACTTAATTCATCTTTAGTATAAGAAGCTAACAGCAACCTAAATCGTCCCTTCTGAGCCCTTGTGATCATGCTCAGTCACTCAGTCGTGTCTGACTTTGCGACCCCATGGACTGTAGCCACCAGGCTCCTCTGTCCAAGGGATTTCCCAGGCAAGAATACTGGAGTGGGTTGCCATTTCCTTCTCCAGGGCATCTTCCCAATCCAGGAATCAAACTTCTGTCTCCTGCAGTGGCAGGCGGATTCTTTACCACTGAGCCACCTAGGAAGCCCTCTTCTGAGTCCTCAGTTCAGTTCAGTTCAGTTCACTCAGT
Organism: Oryx dammah; assembly: GCF_014754425.2. Lineage (NCBI taxonomy): Eukaryota > Metazoa > Chordata > Mammalia > Artiodactyla > Bovidae > Oryx > Oryx dammah. The sequence continues at coordinate 27,340,092 of NW_024070199.1, read as the reverse complement.
CGTGTCTGACTCTTTGCGACCCCATGAATTGCAGCACACCAGGCCTCCCTGTCCATCACCAACTCCCGGAGTTCACTCAGACTCGCGTCCATCGAGTCAGTGATGCCATTCAGCCATCTCATCCTCTGAGTCCTAGACATGTCTAATCAATGGCCTAACTGAATCCTGTCTGTATCACCTTGTAAATTAAAGACTTGTCTGTATTAGTCTGCTTGGGGTACCATAACAAAATACCACAGACTAAGAGGCCTGAACAACAGACAATTATTTTCTCACGGTTCTGGAGACTGGAAGTCCAAGGTCAAGGTGCCAACGAGGATTAGTTCCTGATGAGACCTCTTTTCCTGGCTAGAAGATAGCACCTTCTTGCTGTGTCCTCTCCTGGCCTTTCTTTTGTGTGTGCCAGACAGCAGAATGCCCTCTGGTGTCTCTTTGTCTTCTTATAAAGGCACCAGTTGTATTGGATTAGGGGCCCACCCTCATGACCTCATTTAACTTTAATCACCTTAAAGCCCATCTTCAAATACAGTGGGAGTTAGAGCTTCCACACATGGATTTAGGAGGAACACAATTCAGTCCGGAACACTGTGCACATGCTTGTTTCCTTTATTTGCAACATAAAGACTGTGAGTTCTTTGAGCATGGGGACAGTATCTTATTTCATCTTAGAATCCTTAGAACCTGGTATGGTGCTCAGTCCAGAAAAAAAAAAAAAAAAAACATTGTAGAAATACTCGTTGAATTGAATGGAATGGAATTTCCTTCTCCATCATTGCCCCAGTCCAGTTTAGGGACTTATCACCAATCACCTTGAGTATTTTGATGATTTTCTAACTGGTCTTATTACTCCAACATGCCCAATACTTCCCCTATACTGTCACCAAAATGTTCTTCCTAAAACAAAGGTTGGCTCACATGTTGGCTTCCCCTCAAAATCCTCAATCACTTTTTGCTGCTTATAATATTTAGCCTAAAATGTTTATTGGGCCTTATAATAGAAGGATGGCTTTCAGTGCCACATTCCTCGCCGCCTCCTCTTCGTCGGGCCCCGGCCACCTTTCGTCTCATCTTCTGTATTCTTGCATACACCTCCCAACTCCAGCTTCAGTGGTATCAAGTGCTGCCCATGGACTTCCTGCATGACAACCCCCTGGGAAACCTCTTTACAATTCAGGGTTCCTGGTTCCAGCCCTGGAGGAAGCTGGTCTGGAGAAGGGCCTGGGAATCTGTATTGTTAAAACTACTGCTTGAAGAGGATGAGAAGACAAGCCACACACTGAGAAAAAAATATTTGCAAAGACATGATAAGGGACTGTTATCCAAAACATATTACAAACTCTTAAAATTCAACATGAAGAAAACAAACAACCTGATTAGAAAATGACCTGAACAGACACCTCACTAAAGAAGGTATACAGACAGCAAGTAAGCATATGAAAAGATGTTCAACATCGTATGTCATCAGTTCAGTTCAGTTCAGTCGCTCAGTCATGTCCAACTCTTTGCGACCCCATAAATTGCAGCACGCCAGGCCTCCTTGTCCATCACCAACTCCCGGAGTTCACTCAGACTCGCGTCCATCGAGTCCGTGATGCCATCCAGCCATCTCATCCTCTGTCGTTCCCTTCTCCTCCTGCCCCCAATCCCTCCCAGCATCAGGGTCTTTTCCAATGAGTCAACTCTTTGCATGAGGTGGCCAAAGTACTCAAGTTTCAGCTTTAGCATCATTCCTTGCAAAGAAATCCCAGGGTTGATCTCCTTCAGAATGGACTGGTTGGATCTCCTTGCAGTCCAAGGGACTCTCAAGAGTCTTCTCCAGCACCACAGCTCAAAAGCATCAATTCTTTGGCGCTCAGCCTTCTTCACAGTCCAACTCTCACATCCATACATGACTACTGGAAAAACCATAGCCTTGACTAGACGGACCTTAGTTAGCAAAGTATCAGGCACATGCAAATGAAAACAAGATACCACTGAATAGTTATTAGAATGGCCAGAATCTGGAACATGACAACATCAAATGCTAGTGAGGATGCAGAGAAACAGGAACTCTCCTTCATTGCTGATGGGGATGCAAAACAGTGCAGACACTTTGGAAGATGGTTTGATAGTTTCTTAACAAAACTACTCATGGATCTTACTGTAAGATCCAGCAACTACACTCCTTGGTGTTTACCCAAATGAACTGAAAACTTACATTCCCACAAAAATCTGCTCACAGATGTTTGTTTCCAGCAGCTTTATTCATAGTTGGCAAACCTCAGACACAACCATGATGTCTTTCAGTAGGTGAATAGATAAACTGTGGTACATCCAGACAGTGGAATAATATTCAGCACTAGAAAAGAAATAAACCATCAAGCCTTGAGAAAACATGGAGGAAACTTAAATGCATATTGCTAAATTAAAGAAACCAACCTGAAAAGGTTACACCTGAATGATTCCAACTGTATGATTTTCTGGAAAAGGCAAAACTGTTTAGACAGTAAAAGGATCAGTAGTTGCTAGGGCTGATGACTACTGGAAAAACCATAGCTTTGACTAGACAGACCTCTCTGTCTAGAGAGGAGGAAAGGATATGAATAGGTAGAGAACAGAGGATTTTTAGGGCAGCCAAATACTTTGTATGGTATTATGATGATATATGACCCTATTTGTATGATACTGTAATGAAACAGCTCCTTGGAAGAAAAGCTATGACCAACCTAGGCAGCATATTAAAATGCAGAGACATTATCGACAAAGGTCTGTCTAGTTAAAGCTATGGTTTTTCCAGCGGTCATTTATGGATGTGAGAGTTGTACCATAAAGAAAACTGAGTGCTGAACAATTGATGCTTTTGAACTGTTGTGTTGGAGAAGACTCTTGAGAGTCCTCTGGACTACAGGGAGATCCAACCAGTCCATCCTAAAGGAAATCAGTCCTGAATATTCATTGGAAGGACTGATGCTGAAGCTCCAATACTTTGGCCACCTGATGCAAAGAACTGACTCACTGGAAAAGACCCTGATGCTGGGAAAGATTGAAGGCAAGAGAAGGGGATGACAGAGGATAAGATGATTGAATGGCATCACCAACTTGATGGACATGAGTTTGATGTCAGACAGGGAAGCCTGGCACGCTATAGTCCATGGGGTTGCAAATAGTCAGACACAACTGAGCTACTGAACTGAACTGATAGTGATGACTGCTTGTCCATTACACGTTTATCCAAACCCACAGAATGTACAACGACAAGAGTGAACCCTGTCGCTGACTACAGACTCCGAGTGATAATGTGGCAATGTAGGTTCATCAATTATAACAAATGTTCCACTCTGATGGGAGATGTTGATAATGAGGGAAGCAGTTCATGTCAGGGCGGAAAGCAGAGAATATAGGAGAAATCCCCATCCTTTCTGTTCAATTTTGCTGTGAACCCCAAACTGCTCTAAAATATAGTTTCTTAATGTTTTAAAAAGTCACTGCGATGGAGAGGTTTGGGCACTTCCATCCTAGCCACCCTGGACACGCATGGATGTGAAAACACTTCACGGGCAGCCAACACTTTCCATACTTGCTCATGCTGTGCCTTCAGCCTTGACTTTTTGTTCTTGCCCTACCTTCCAAAATTGTAACTGCTGTCAAGACTTCATTGAAATATCACCTCTTTTCAAAACTTCCTTGGTTCTTCCAGCAAAGAGCACTCACTTTGGAATCACAGGGACCTGATTCAAATCTCCACCCTATCATGAAATAGCCAGGTGTCTGGGAGGCTCCTGATGCTCTCTAAGTCTCCGTTTCTGCTCTTGTGAAATGAGGATGATGATAATATCCAACTAGGAAGCCCATGGAGATGAGAGGACATACTGAAGGCGAGGAGCTCAGCACAGTCCCTGGCACATGGGCGGCTCCCTAATAAACAGAGCCATTAGATTTAATGGCCCTTTCCCAGGGTTTCCATGGCATTTGCCCATGCCGTTATTATAGAGCTTCTTTAATTGGCCTGAGGATGGGAGATAGCATTTACTGAGAATGCTGCAACAGGCTCTGAGTGCTGAAAAAACAGATAATGGGAGCAAGGGAAAGCAGAAAATGGTGCTTACTCTTTACCTACAGCCCTTTCCTAACCCTGGAACCAGGTAGGACAGTGGTGCTCCGGCAGTCAGGGCCAAGTGAGAAGATTCTGCTTCTGATTAAATGCCTGAAGGTACGTTCCCTCGGAGACTGGGGCTGGGGACTAGAGCAGTGAAAATTCCGCCTTTATAAATCATCTGAAAGGCAGTGCTCCAGGACTGTGCTCTGAGCTGCAAGAGGGGACGTCGAGGCCCCTCAGACTCTGATTCTTTTTTTTTTTTTTCTTTTACCCTGAGAAAGCCTCTCTGGGTATTCCGTTGCGTTCCATTCCCGGACTGTGAAGCACAGGGGCTGCAGCCTGTCCTCTGGGCACAGACAGGCAGCTAATTGGGTCATGTCTCTAACCGGCTTCTCTAATAGAGGAGCAATATGGTCCCCAAAGCCTTTCAGAAAACCCATCTTTCTTATGGTGCTGACATACGTTTGGGGGGATTCTTCAAGCACCATTTCCCGCCCATGCCTTACTTCTGCCAACCCCCACTCCCAACACACACACACACACACACATATAAGCTCTCAAGGGAGCTGCCAGGCCTTAGCTCCAGATGAGGGACTCTGCAGGAAACGGGAAAGCATTTGGAGTGATCCTGCGCCTTGTTCCAGGTGCTAGCAAGGAGCAGGCAGTGTCCCAGCCGGTCTGAAAGGATGGAAGAAGAGGACTATTGAGAGAGAGGATATTGAGACTGGAACTTGCTGAGATGACTGCCCGAAAGAGCCACTTGTGGGAGGGGACATAGGTATGCATAGGGCTGATTCATGTGGTTGCACAGCAGAAACTAACACAACATTGTAAAGCAAGTGTCTTCCAATTTAAAAAAATAATATTTAATGGATTAAAAAGTGAGTCATTTGTGGGAAATGGCATCCCATGAATTTGGTCACCAAAACTTGAGGAAGGAAGATATAAAGCTGTGCTGACCCGCCCAGCAGCCACTGGCCACCACAAGCTGCTGAGCACTGGTGTGCAAATTGAGATGTGCTGTAAGCATAATGCCCATAATGGATTTAGAAGACAGTATACAAAAGAGTGCAAAGTATTTATCAATAATTAGCTTATATGTGTGAGATAATGCAGGCTTCCCTGGTGGCTCAGCAGTAAAGAAGCCACCTGCCAATGCAGGAGACCCAGGTTCCATCCCTGGGTCAGGAAGATCCCCTAGAGAAGGAATGGCAACCCACTCTAGTATTCTTGCCTGGGAAACCCCATGGATAGAGGAGCCCGGTGGGCTATAGTCCATGGGGTCACAAGAGTCAGACACGATTTAGCAGCTAAACAAAAACAACGAGATACTGAGGTGATAGTCTTCTAAATACATTGAATCAAACAGAACAGGTTACTAAAACTATTTTCACCTGTTTCTTCTACCTTTTTAATGTGGCTATTAGAAAATTTAAAATTATTATGTGACTTGCCTTAGAATTTTATTAAAGCCTCTTGTCTGGGCTTTGGTTTCACCCTGGTATAGCTGTGTCCGGATGCTGAAACTTTTATCATTGATCATGTATCACTGGCAGCCAAAGAGTGATGGGGTGAGGGGAGGCCAGCAGGACATCCAGTGCCTCCTCCCTCAGACTTCAGAGGCTGTTAAGATCCTCTGCCCCCAGGGTTACATGGAGTATTTGAAACATCCCCCTCCAAAACCAAGACCTCTTCTCCTATCTGTACGGAGGGACCCAGCCCCCACATCTTTTCGACCACCTTATCAGCATCACAGTCATCACCACCCTCTCCCTCAACTTCATCCCCCTCCTCACCCCTGTCATCATCACCACCCTGCACCCTTCCGCCCATCCAGTGCACCATGTCCTCCCCATCTCCAGGGATGAACTCTGTCTTTGTTGCCCCTGATGCTGCAGCCAACCTCTAAGCCCTCCCGAGTTGAAGATTCCGCACGGCTGGATGCCCGACTTCATTCTGGTACCTTCATTCTGGACCTACAGCAGCCTGATGGCAGGGCTCTGAGAACCAAGCAACAAATCTGGGAAGGGGAGAGGGCCACAGCCCCGGCAGAAGCTGGTCATGTCTTATCACATCGTAGGAGGAGGGTGAAGCAGAGTGATCTAATGAGAAAGCAAGATATCCAACTTACGCAGCGCGGGAAACATGGCTTGCTTAGCAAAAGAAAAAAAAAGAACAAAATCGAGAGACACCAATAATAATAATAGCCAATACGTATGGATTTATTTGTTCAGTGCCAGACTCCATGTAAAGTGCTCAGCATGCTGTATCTCGTGAATTCCCCATAGCACTCCCATGAAAGCTGAGGTAAGGAGAGTAACTTGTCACCAGGAGGAGACTCAGGCAGCCTGCCTCCAGAAACCACGCTCCAAACCACTGTCCTGCACTGCTTCCTCAAAAGCATACACGTCCACTCCCTCACTCCCTCATTCACTCATTCATCCTCCTTCAGCATGTGTGTGACTGAGAGCCGCTAAGCAACGTGCCAGAGTATTGGTTCCCCTTCAGCATCCAGGCTGACCAGGCTCATCCTAAGCCCTTGGACTCTAAGGATGAACAGATCACCCTTCCTGAACACACAGGGGGTCTTACAGGTGTTTGCCTTTAGATCACTCTCCCATTCTACAGGCAGAGAAAGCGAGGCTGGGTTGGAGGGGCAAGAAGGGAGAGTTTAAAGCTCTCCTGGCTTAATCTCAGCTTGGATTCTCCAACCAAACCAGGGTGTGTCATCCAGCCGCACCCTTCCCAGGACCTCTGGACAGACTTGGCTTGGCTTCTTCTGCTTTCCTCCCCACTGGCCTCTATTACACCTTGCAGTGGGAAAGGCCACACTCACGTCAAAACTCAGCCTCTCCAGAAACTCTGCTTCATCCTGACACCCGTGTCCTGGATCCTTCTGCATTCTTATGCTCACGTTTCCACTCTAGCAGTATGCAGTGGAAGGCTGCTTTGAACGTGTTTTTTAATTTCAAGTACAGAGACTTTTCTGGCAGTTCAGTGGAAGTCCAGATTCCACACTTCCAATGCCAGGAACTCGGGTTTGGTCCCTGGTGGGGGAACTAAGCTCCCACACAGCACACAGCATGGGCTAAAAAATTTTTTAAAAAGTAAAAACAAAAAATTTCAAGTATGCATTGTATCTCCAAGCAGATTTTGAACTTTTCAAAACCAAGGAGTGTTTCTTTTATATCTTGTCCTTCCCAATCTCTCAGCGTTTGTTAGCAACCTTGGCCTATCTGAATTGCCTAACAAATGCTGATGGCTCGATGTGCTGTGGGCAGACTTACTGTGCTTGTGTCTGTCTGTCTGTCTGTCTGTCTGGGTAGTACGCTGAATCAGTATGCACAGCAGGGGTGTCTGTGCATCCAGGGATCAGTGTCAGCATGATGCACGTGTGTGGATGAATTCTCCAGCTATTACGGTTATGGAAACTTAGACACACATCAGCACAATCCGTCAATTTCCAGACGTTATCTCTCATGATAATTTCCTGCCAAATCTTTGAGTTGCAATTAAGAAAGCAGATAATTTGAAACATTCTCCTCTGCATGTTGAGATGGATTATAATCCTAATTTGATAAAGACTCTTAATGACTCATTAGCCACCCTTGGCTTCTCCTCAGGTCAGCCAACTTCCCAGGCGCTGGGAGGCAGCGACGCTCGGGCCATTACATGTTATTGCTTCAGCAGCACTAAAACAAAAAATTCACGACAAAGCCACAACCACCCCGCGGCTCTTGAATTCTCTTTTCTTCAGCTCCCAGATTTGGGCGTCGATTTTCTTTTCCTGGCTTTGAACAAAGCCTCTAATTTCCTGACAACCACATGCTCTCCCCAGAGTCTGCTCACGGCCAGAAGTGGCACGCACGGCGCTGCAGCCAGCCCTCTGCTCGGGGAGTAGCGGGGGCTGTCACTTCTCCAGCCACAGTGTGTTTCCTGGGAAGTGATCCCCAAGACCAGAGGGTGGGGTCCTTGGGAGCAATGATGATTTCAAGCTATTTGTGGGTGATAATCACATACCAGCCCCTTCCTGTGTTGGCTGAACAGGGGTCAGAAGTAGAGGAGGCCATTTAGAGCAGGGGTCCTCAACCTCCGGGACCTTAATGTCTGATGACCTGAGTGAGGTGGAGCTGATGTAATAATAATAGAAATATAAAGTGCACAATAAATGTAATGTGTGTGCTGTGCTAGTTGTTTCAATCGTGTCCGACTCTTTGCGACCCCATGGACTGTAGCCCACCAGGCTCTTCTGTCCATGGGATTCTCCAGGCAAGAATACTGGAGTGGGTTGCCATGCCCTCCTCCAGGGGATCTTCCCAACCCAGGGATCGTCCCCAGCCCTCCCATATTGCAGGCAGAATCTTTACTGTCTGAGCCACCAGGGAAGTCCTTGAATCATCCCAAAACCATCCTCCCACTCCTGTCCATGGAAAAATTACCCCCAAAAGGTTGGGGACTGATGATTTAGAGGCTTCTCCACCCCCTCCAGCCCCAGGCTTCAATCATTAAATTTTTCACAGAAGCCAAAGCCATGGTTTTCCTTGAGTCATCCACTCTAGAATTTAAGCAGCTTGACTCTCAGAAAGTTGTTTCTCCTGTGTGGGCTTGTGTGGACACATGTGCTGTACACATGCACATGTGCGCACACATACACACGCACTCATCACAGATGAACACGTAGGACCCACACCGACGCATCCACAGAAGCATGCCTCTGTGTGCCAGGACTTCTCAGAACAGTCTCTGAGCCTGAGATCAGGTAAGGCGGGGAGGAGGAAGGGAGGCTTGGTCAATCAACAAATTCGTGTCTCTGCAGCATGCCTACCACGTGGCGGGCACAGTGCTATAGGAGGCTATAGGATGGTACCAATAGGATGGAGAAGCTGGTGGTCGTTCACCGTGGCTGAACCTGGGACTGCTTGCTACATCCTGAGTTGGAGCACACGAAGATAGCGCTGGTGGTCACCGGCAGCCTTCTGAGTTCCAATTCCCTCCCTGCCCTCCCCATGCATTCTCTCACCCTCGTCCCCCTCCACTCAATCTCTGCTGTCACAGGGTAGGCTTGGGGTGAGCTAAAAAGCTCCCAATCCCCCCATCCCCTCCCACCCTGTGCCTTCGATCAATGTGACAAATGCTCTCTGGGCAGAACCCCTGAGGCGGTCTTCTCTGCCACCCACCCCTCCTTCCTTCCCAATGAGTCCAGGGAGATCTGAACAGAGGGGTGATGGATAGCCCTGTCTCATTGTTCCAGACTCCGAATCCACCAGGGCCGGGGAGAGCTGCATAAATCAGCCTGGGCTGGGCTCTCACCAGTGTGATGACTCGACAAGAGGAATGGAAGGCGAGGGACCGTAAAACTGTCGATGGGCTAAGTCGTTTCATTCCAAGTCAGGGCAGGGAGAGAAAATGTTTGGTTCTTGGGAGACAGACTTATTTGAAGAGGATGGATAAGCTGACGGAGGGAGGTCTGCATGTCTGGATGCTCAGAGGGAAGGAGGCAGAGAGGGGCTGGTCCACTAGGAGGACTTCAGCTGAGTCGTCCCTCATCTGTGTCCATTCACTCCCACCATCCTAGAGGGGTGGGAGATACTCGTGTCCCAAACTTGGATAACATTTGGAAAAATTAGCCTCTAGTGAGGATGGAAGATTCTCACCCAGATGGCTGATAAAACATCCTTTCCCCTTCTCTAAGGCAGGAGCAGCTTGGCGGGGGGCATGTTGAAGAGCAGGGACTTCCCTGGTGGTCCAATGGCTAAGAATATGCCTGTCAAAACAAGGTTCACAGGTTCGAACCCTGGTCCAGGAAGATCCCACAGGCAGTGGAGCAACCGTGCCCATGTGCCACAACTGAGCCCACGCTCTCGGGCCCGTGCTCCACAACAGAAGCCACTGCACTGAGAAGCCTGCACAGCACAAGTAGAGAGAGAGGAGCCCCGGCTCGACGCAACTAGAGGAAAGCCATGCAGCAGTGAAGACCCAGCACAGCCAATAAATAAGTAAATAAATAAAACTGTGATCAGGAGTCATTCCCATTTGGTTTACTCCAATGTTTACTGAGCAACCCTGAGTGCCAGGCACTGTGCTCTGTCCTGGGGAAAACCCTGGTAACACGGGAGCTCACAGTCAAGTGGAGGGACAAGGAAGTAGAACCATACATCGACGGCAGGTACATCACTGTCCTTACTCAGCACTTCTGACATTTGTTGATTTGCTTGTCGTTCTCCCCTTATGAGACTGGGAGCTCCTTAAAAGGAGAAAGGGGAGGGAGACAATATCTAAGGGCCAGTTATATGCTCCCGTTACGTACCGTAGTCATTCCATCTCCACCCTAACGCTTTGCGGTGGGTTTTATTATCTTCATTTTACAGATAAGAAGATTGAGGCTCAGAGAGGTTAATTCACTTGCCCGAAGCCAAAGCAGTGTGTGGGAGAGCTGGGACACCTAACTAGGACTCAACCCAAGGCAGCAAGTCCCCACACACTGCTCAGGGTCTCCCCACATTGGGCCCCTTAGCCCCTGCAGCAGTGCCTAACCCAGGACATTATTGATTATATCAGGAGGGAGGGGTTAGGAGGAGCATGGTTAAGGCTGGGGAGCAGGTCAGGGAGGACTTTGCAGAATAGCCTACTGGACAGTTTTAAAGAACAGACAGAATTTGCCAAAATGACAGGGGAAGGAAAGCCAACATGCAAATGACAGGGAGACATGAAGCAGCCCCCTACTCAAAAGCCCCCTGCTCCCCATGAGTCCCCCTCCCCACCCCACCCCCGGCCTGAGAAACAGGAGCTCGGCAGTGACATGCTTGGGGCTTCTGTACTATGGAGTGGCGGGCTTTCGTTTTGTTGTTATTGTTGGTAAATTTCCTGGGACCAGATGATAAGATCCAGGGAGGATCCAGTCTGCTTTCCTCCCAAGTGTAATTCCAACACTTAATGTGGGGCCTGGCTCATTTTGGAATGAGTGAAAGAGCTGGACCAGGAAAAAAGAGGTTTTCCTTACATGCCTGCCTTCCCATGAGGCCCGTATAATTGGGCCAGTCTGGGAGCCCCTCCTGTTTGGGGGTCACGAAAAACCACTTTAAGGCCAAACAAGCAGCAAGGTCAGACCAAAGGAAGAGAGAGCCAGGGGCCTCGAGCAGTTGGCAAAGAGCAGCCCTGCTCCTCCATCTTCTCTGCTTCTTTCTCCAGTTCTGGAGCCAAAACCAGGCTGTGAACTGAGAGAAAGGGGCTGCAGAGCAGAGAGTAGTCCTGGCCCCGGTCTTTAGCTCAGCAGGTGGTGCTAGTAGTAAAGAACCTGCCTGTCAATGCAGGAGATATAAGAGACTCAGATTCGATCCCTGGGTCAGGAAGATTCCCTGGAGGAAGGCATGGCAATCCACTCCAGTATTCTTGCCTGGAGAATCCCATGGACAGAGGAGCCTGGTGGGCTACAGTCCATTGGGTCACAAAGAGTCGGACACGACTGAAGTGACTTAGCACTCACAGGGCCCACAAGAGTCCTTGTGAGGCAGAAGCCTAAGGAACACCAACATTCAAGGGACAGTATGAAGAAGAGGAGCCAGCAAGGGGAATTCAGGAGCTGTACGACCCAGACGGACATCAGTCACCCATCCCCTTCTTCTCCAGGACACAGGCATCACCCCCAGGGAAGCCTGTGAGCCTGTGGGTCAACTGCCTACCTTCTAGAAACAAACTACAAAGGCACGAACCAAGGACAAGGATGTGAGAGGGGAAAACTGAGAATTAGTTTCACAATTATTTTTTTAAGAGAATGAAGGAGGAAGAGTGGTAACTGGGTCAACAGAGAGAGGAATCACAAGCCAAGGGTCTATGGAGCAGGCAGACTCACCCTACAGAGCCCTGGAAAGCTCAGCCTTTGGCAGCACCAAGCACTGTGGTGCTGGGTTCAGATGCCTGATGGACAGGGGGCACGGGTGGAAAGTCTGTCTGAGGAAGGGGTCCCTCCTCTCCCAACACAGCCAGTCAGTCATGCCCTGTATCCTTCAGGAGATGAGAAATTTTTTCTTTGGAGAAACTAAACAAGCACAATATCGGACTTGAGAACACCAAGTATGGCGAAAGGTGAAGAGTAAGGAAGAGAGCTGGACTTAGTCTTTTCTCTGACCCACCTAGCAACTCTGAAACACCACCAACCAGTAGAGTAAAACATTCTACTCTGAAGAATTGAACAGCCCCAGAGAGAACTTCAGTTACTGATACCTGAAGTTTCTTCAATAAAAAGATTTCTTTTCCATCCAATCACCCTGATAAAGCCCATCAGTCAGCAAATTCTGGCACTTGCATAACAAGCCTCCAAAATCATTTAGTGCCTCTTTCTTGAATGTGAATAAACAGTTGAGAATCATCAAGTTTTTTTTAATTTTTAAAGTTTTAAACAGGAAAAAGGGAGCAAGTAAACAGGAAAAAAAGGGATCTAACGATAGAAATTTTGCAAGGAACAAAAGTTCAGAAAGAGCAATAACACCAGTCCACAAAGATAAAAGGAAAGATTGTATTCACAAAACAGGAAGAGGCTACAATGAAAAAGGAAAAAATTAAATGAAAAAAGCCTCTTTTAAGTTAAAAATATAATTAAATTTTTTTTTCAAAAACTCACATAATTCAGAAGACAAAAACTGAAGAAATCTTCCAAAGAGTGAAAATGCAAAAGAAAAAAGAGAAGACTAGGAGAAAAACAAAGGATGTTAGTCTCCTGATTAGCCCTGCACAAAAAAAATGAGAAAAAGATATATACCAGTCAGTGCCTGCCACCATAATCATTATGACATTTTAAATCATGAGGAATAAATGAAAATTTCTAAAGTCTTCTAAAGAAAAAAAAACAAGTAAAAGACACAAGAAAAAGAAAACATCAAACTTCTTCAAAAACAACATCGGACGTTAAATATACCTTCTAAATTCTGAAATAAAATATTTTTAAATCTAGAATTCTATCTCAAATAAATTATCAGTCACATGCCAGAATAGTATAGATTATTTCCAGGTAGCCAATGACTCCAGAAAATTACCTCCCAAGCACGAATTCTTAAGCAGTTATTAGAAATTGGAGTTTATGGGGTTTAGTGATAGTCCACTAAAGAGATGCTGCTGCTGCTAAGTCACTTCAGTCGTGTTCGACTCTGTGTGACCCCATAGACCGCAGCCCACCAGGCTCAAAGAGATGAGAGATTCAGTAAATAGAGGATCCAATGTGGGAAGGCAGTAGAGGAAATATTCATAATGATGATAAAGGAAAGTCTCAAGACGACAACTATCCACTGTTTCTATTCCAAAAGCAGCCAATCCAGACTAAAGCAGAAAAACAGAAAGTTCCTGGAGGAATAACTGTAGGACAAAGTGGAACTGTAGGAAAAATTGACAGGTGTTAGCAGAATTGTTAAGTCATCTGAAAAAAACGCATTATAAGTACCTTTGGACATCAGGTCAATATAAAAGGAGGCAATTATTAACTCTAGGAAGAAACAAAGAACTGTACAAAAGAGGACACATGGTCACAGTACACTACTTGACTCGGGAAGAAATATTTGCACATTCATTAATATATAAACAAAGTATCGATTTAACAAAAAATAAGTTTACATTGGAAAGATAGAAGGAGAAGTGTTGGAATGAAATTGCGGGAGAATTGTGTGGGAGAACTAAGTTCTCATCCACCATGGTAGAAAGTCAATGTACAAGTTCTAAAATTAGCAAATCAAGAAATAGCAACAAAGGATATTATTTTAAAACACAGCCATGTATTAAAAAAAGAGAGAAATGAGCTATAAAAACAGAGTGACTGCTCTGGAGAATGGGAGTGTGAAGGAGAGAAGCAAGGCAAACTATGTATATGTACTATGTGATTAAAATTAAAATTAAACATTTGAAAAAGGGCCTCTATGGCTCACACACAGTCCAGCTTACCTCCCCAGGGTGTGAGATCAGATGAAAATTTTTAGCCAAAGCTTTGATCAAAATAAATGATGCAAAATTAAATAAAAATTAAAACAAAATAAATGATACATTTTTTTTTTATCTGAGTGTCTGCATATACCCAATAGGCTTCAAAGATGAAGGGATCTGATCCTGGCCCCCAGTTGTGGACATTACAGGCAATTCTCAAATATACCGTGATATTTCATGTCTGTGCGTGCTGGTCTTTTTGATTAGAATGCCTCAAAAAACAAACCTCCCAAGCCCCTAAGATGATGAATTTCTCTTCAACCTTTAAAACCCTTCAGAGTTACTGCGTCCTTTAGAAAGTCTTTCTTGATGCCTCTTCCCCACGGCTCTTTTCCATCTTTTGGCCTGCGGGACTCTTCTGTGCACCCCTCTAGCACAGCATCCGCCACCCCATGTTTCAGCTGGTGATAAGCTGACTCCCTAACTAACCCGCGACCTTCTCCGCATCATCAGCTTGTGCTAGCTATGCTGCAGGATGAGCGACCACAGGGTCTCAGTCACCCACTGCACAAAGGTTTATCTCTCGTCACGTTACGTGGCGGCTGTGGCTCTGGATCTACTCCGTGTCTTCTCTCCAGGTGGTACCCAGCTAAAGGTGCAGCCCTCTTCTGGACACACCACTCTCCTGGCAGATAGAAAAGAGAAAACGTGGGCAGGACCATAAAGTGCCCCCAAAAGCCTCTGCTCAGAAGTGATTTACATCACTGCCGCCCAAGCTTCATTGGTCAAAGCTACTCACATGACCATATCTGACGTCAATGACCCAGGTTAAATACAGTCCTCTCACGGTGAAAGGAAGTGGAGAACTGCATAACACCATCTACTACAGGCTCCTTGGTGGGGTCCACAGCTTATTTTTGCATCCAGAACCTGACACAATGTTTGGCACCAAGTAGGCATTCAGTGCATTTTCACCAACTTGAACTGAATTATCAAATATACAAATCTGAGAACAGAAGGAGAATTGAAAAAGAGGAAGGGCTGATGTACAAACTCATGGTATGTGAAATAGCACTGGGCTTGGAATCAAAAGATTAAGCCCCAAAAGCCAAGACACCTTTCTGGGCTCATCTTTAATGGAAGGAGATGAGCTAGAGGATCTCTAGGGTCCCTTCCAGTTCTAACCTTTAAAAGAGTTTGTAATGTGTTCCTTAGTATCTGCTTGCCAATCTGCCAACTTCTATTAGTCATGTGTCCAGGCCTAAAACTGGAAAAAATAAACCCCTAAATCAGTTCACGCGCCAAAACTGAAAATTCACCCACGTCTGTAAAAGAAAACAAAACTATACTTCAAAAAGGAATATTTTTCAACAAAAATATTGTGGCAACTCTGTTTTTCTTTAATAAACTATTTTCTGTTTTGAGCACACTGTTCTAAGCCACAAGATTTCCAGTTACAGGAAAGCTAGCATGGCATTGCAGAGGGATGATTACACATCTGAATGGATCAACACGGGGTTCAGGCTCACACGTGGAAATTGTCACATCAATTAAAACTGTCTCACACATAGCAGAAATTCTTTGTTTGTTGAATAAATACATACCCGTCTAGGCTGGATTTATTAGGCTCTGAAGCTATCATTCCCAATCCAATTTATCCTTATTTCTGTATATCTGTACGTGGTCATTTTTTAAAGCTTTTAGAAAAAAAAAATATATAAAAAGGGTTGAGAAATCCTGTAGCTAATGGGCTGATGTACTAAGAGAATTATTTAACAGAGGCTGAGTCCTGAGCCCTGTGTTCGTCTCCGCAGAAGGTGAATGCTGTGATGACCCTGTTTGTTTAGAGAAATGTGTACCCTTAAGTTTCCACCCATAAATCATGGGTGCCAACCCAGGTATCCATCACTGTCAGATCATAAAAACAACATGTACATGGCATTTACTATATACCAGGATTGTTCCAGATTCCTTACATATATGAACTCTCATATTGATCACAGCCACTCTAGGAAGTAGGTCTTGTTATCATCTCCAGGTTACTGATGGGGAATTAAGGTACAGTTTAAATAACCATCTGACGTCACACATTAAGAAGCAGGGCTGGGTTTTAAAACTGAGCAATCAGGCTCCAGTCTGAACTCAGGTCAGCTCTTCTTTATTCTGCCTGAGCATGTGACATGCTATCAGATGAGCTGGTTCCATTCCTGGATATAGGTATAGCCTGAAGCCATCAGCGTACAATCTCTCTCCCTCTTAAAGACCCTTGCCATAAGGCTTCCCTGGTGGCTCAGTGGTAAAAAAAAAAAAAAAAAAAAATCCACCTGCCAATGCAGGAGACACGAATTCCATCACTGGGTTAGGATGATCTCATGGAGAAGGAAATGGCAACTCAGTCCAGCATTCCTGCCTGGGAAATCCCATGGTCAGAGGAGCCCGTGGGCTACAGTCCACAGGGTCACGAAAGAGTGGGACATGATTGAGCGATTAAACAACAACAAACTTACCCTGCCCAGCCCAGGAGACTGCGGTTTCCACCCTCATACTGTGGGCGCTATGAGTAAAGTGAGTGAGGTGGCTCCCTCAGATGCCAGAAAGTCACTTTTTTTTTAAGATGAGGATGCTCATCTCTCCTCACCCATCTCCAGGCCTCGAGACTCTTGCCCTCTTGCCTGGATGAGTGTAAGCAAAGATGATGTCTCACTGGGACAGCGGGGTCTCATTCCTTGTGGCCACAGCACTGCAATCATCAGGCAAGGCTCTTTCCTGTAAAGGCCAATCAATACTGCTCCACCCCACGTCCCCACCCTTTCCTGCTCCTCGCTCTATAACTGCTATTGATTACAGCAGAGCTGGGAAGCAAATGCCAAAATATATCAATCAATCACCAAGATGGCAGAGAGACTTTATTAAAACCATTACACCTTCTTCTGTTTTCCTGCCCACCCCAGCTTCCTCCGCCCAGTGGCCATTTCTCTTGGAAGGTTTCCAAGAACTTTGCAGACATGATCTGATGGCTGGTGGAATTTCCTCTATTTGGGGAAAATTTAGACCCTGAGAAGGAGCAAGAACAAGTCCCGTGGTGAGAAGATGGAAACCAGGTGTGTGAAAAAACACGCATGTGTCTGTGTGTAGTACGTATATGAAAATGTGCACATATGCCAGTTGGTTTAAAGGAAAACCTAGAACTTAGTCACATTTCAGAAACACTTGGTAATTATCGCTGAATTTTTTACAAATCAATTCCTTCTGGTCGCTTAATGTCCTTCACTAAGTGGTTTAATTGTGAAATTTCACTTTATAATTGGGTTCATTGTAATGCAGAAAGTGGTAGATTTGCATAAGCAAATGACAAACGGTTAACAAAATCCATTAGCAGAGAAGGAGGCATCCAATGGGCCACACACCTGGACTTGGAATCAAACCTGTGGTGAGGGAGTGCCCGCCCCAGCCCAGGCCTGTTGCCCCTAAGCAGACGGAGGGGAAGCAAAAGAAGTATTTCAAGTGCTTTCCCGATGCTCAGCGTGGGAGGAAACCAGCCCGAGAGCAGAAGACACAAAGTGAGGAAGAATTTTTCCTTGTCCCTCAAAGACCAGAGACCTTTCTGTGCAAGGAAACTCAGGCAAGGATTTTTAAAGAATTCAGAATGTACACAGATCTTTGACAACTCTTATTCCGGGTTTCTGAAAAGACCATTAGACTCAGAATAATCCTCTCCAGTATTCTCGCCTAAAGAATCTGATGGACAGAGCAGCCTGGTGGGCTACAGTCCATAGGGTTGCAGAGAATCAGACATGACTGGAGCGACTTAGCATGCACACAGAAGGGAATATGGAGCCCTGACCTCCAGTCCTCATTCTGTCATGAGCTAGCAAGGAGCCTCCTGTTGGGAACCTCAACAGATCCTATCTAAATGTCTGTGTGTCTCAAGTTCCTGCTATCAACACAGGTAACTGACAAAATGATTCATTCATTCCCAAAATATTTACTGAGCCCTTGCTATGAGCAGGTACTGTAGAAATTACAGAGACTCACAAGGAGGTGGGGTAAGGACCAAGCTGGAGGACACGCAGATAAGCTGGAGAAAAGGCGCTGCTCTCATGGAACTTAGGGTCTGATGGAGTGTTATGAAGTGGACTGTATCCTCCCTAAATTCACATGCTGAAGCCCTAATCCCCAGTGTGGCTGTGTCTGGGGACAGTCTTTAAGGAAATGCGTGCATGCATGTTCAGTGGCGTCTGACTCTTCGTGACCCTATGGACTGTAGCCCGCCAGGCTCCTCTGTCCATGGGATTTTCCAGGCAAGAATACTGGAGTGGGTTGCCATTTCCTTCTCCAGGGGATCTCCCGCGTCTCCTGCATTGGTCAGAGCCAATGAGCCACCTGGGAAGCCCCTCTTTAGGGAAGTAATTAGGATTAAATGAAGTCATGAGAGTGGGGTCCTGATCCAATAGGACTGCTGTGCCTATAAGAAGAGGAAGGGATGTCAGAGCCTTCTCTCTCACCACACATGCACAGAGAAGAAGCCACATGAGAACACAAGGAAGAGGGTCCATGTGCCTGCCAGAAGGAGAATCCTCACCAGAAACCAACCCCACTGCCAGCTTGTCTGGGCCAGGCAGCCTCTAGACCCATGACAAAGTAAAGCTGTGTTGTTTAGGCCACCTACTCGGTGGCATTTTATTATGGCAGCTCGGGCAGCCTAACATGTTTCAGAATGGGAGGGGGCCTGATCAGGTGCACCCTGCCCAATTCTAGGGATAAGGGAAGGCTCCCAGAAGGATTGGCAGGGGAAGAGAAACCAGGGCAGGGCGCCTCTGTGGACGGAGCCTGTAGTGTCAGAGGAGGAGTGGAGAGAACAAGGCTGAGTAAGTGAGGGGAGCCCTCTGGGGGAGGTCTCATGAGCAAACGTGCCCTTGAAGATCTTGAACACCAAGATACTGCTCTACCTTGTAAAACTTTGGACCCACCCATTGATGATTCTGATTCTGCTGGGGGGAAAAAAGCCGCCAGCTTGGGTTCTACAGGAACGAAGAAGTAGTCGACGTTCCTTGCCACCCTATGCGGTGGAATCTCCCTTCCGCATGTCTGCATACGTTCCCCGTGGAAATCTTTCGCTTTTCTCTCTATAAGCTCCCCTACAGCCTTTCAGAGCATCTGCTGGGATGGTTCCTTCTTCAGGTGCTTGCTTTCAATTCTGCAAAATTCCCTTGCTTTTTGTTAATAATTGCTAACATTAGCCCCCAGTGGCTCAGCTATAAATAATCTGCCTGCAATGCAGGAGATGTGAGTTCAATCCCAGGTCGGGAAGATCCCCTGGAGTAGGAAATGGCAACCCACTCCAGTATTCTTGCCTGGGAAATCCCATGGACAGAGGAGCCTGGCATTCATGGGGTGGCAAAGAGTAAGACGTGACTTAGCAATTAAACAACAACAAAACTGAGTTAGCTAAGGCTAACTGTGTACCAGACACTGTTTTGAGGGCTTTTTGTGTATTAGCTCTTTTAATCCTCAAAACCACCACATAAAGTAGATTCTGTGAACTCTAGTTTATGGATGAGGAGGCTGAGCACAGAGAGATTAAGACGCTTGCCTTGGGCCACTCAGCTAAAATGGAGCAGCCAGGATTAAAACCTGCAGTCTAGCTTGGGTGTCCTTACCCCTAACCACAAATCCATGTTGTCTTTGGGGGGTGGGGGGAGGGACAGAGAAACTGAGACTCGGGTTCCCATAGCTAGTTTTAAGTGCAAGAGTCTTTCTGATTCCAGCGCCTATGCTCTTGATCTCTTAAGCGAATGGAGAAGAGGTCGGCGGCTTTGAGAGTCACTCAGGAAGGAAACTAAGAAGAACCACCATGGCACAGTTGAAAACTAAGGGAGGGGGAAAGAGAAAGAGGAGGTTGGGGTGACAGCCAGGTCTGTGGTTAATCGCACAGCCAGACCTCCATCATCTTGTGACACCTTCTTAATTCATTTATTTGTTTAACAAATGACAAACACTTAGCCAGAACCTACTATGATTCGGCACTGGGCTGAGAAAAGAGGAACAGCTACATACTAATGACCGTGACACTCATCTGCCCCTTCCCCTTGCCCTCATCCAGGAGCTCAAGGACTTTACATTCTAGGAAAGGGCTGATATATGAATAAATGCAAAAATTATCACAGTGTGATTATAGATGTCTATCAGTATATGTCTTTCTATCCATAAAGCATTGAAAGGAGGACAGCCTATCTCTGCCTAAAGGGGTCAGGGGAGGTATCACCCTGAGGAAGGTGCCATTTAAGCCTGTTGTGAAGGATGATGGGAATATCCCAGGAGAGCAGCTGGGCTCCTTGGAGCATCCCTGGAGAGCATATGAGAGATCCCCGAATCCTTGGACACAGAGGCATAGAATCAAAGCATGTGAGCAGTGAGAGGAACCTCAGAGGTCTTCTCGTTTCAGCGGCGTGTCAGGCCCTGCAGGCACAGCCCCATCAGAGAGTCAGCCCAGCCCCAGTTCCAGCCCGGAACCCCCTTGGGGAGCACACAGGCAGACGGTCAACAATCAACAGGACAGCACCTGTGTTCTGAGCCTTGTGATCCACCGGTTGCAGAGGGTAAGGGAGACAGAAGTAGGGGAGAAGTCAAGAAAGTCTCCACCTTCCTGATTTGTACAACTAAAGCGACAGCTCTGAACTCCGCCTCCCGCAGCGCCTCCCAGGTTCCCAGCTTCCGGCTTCCACACCCCGCTCCCCCCGACCACTCCGTCTTAGGTTTCCAAGTAAGGGTCTCTTTCCCCGTCCCTCGCTTCTCTCTGCTCTTTCAATTCCATCTTCAGTTGCAGGTTCTCATTTCATCTGTTCCCAGGGAACCCAGCTACTACCGGTGACCCTCTGCCCTGTGGTCCATCACGAAGGTCAAAGGGTTGCCGTTCAGCCATCTGCCAGCAGGGGGCAGTCCTGCAGCCGGTCTCCATCCCGGCCCGAACCTCCCAGCCCCCAGGCCGGTCACAACTCCTTAGAGATGCAAATTGAGAGGCAGCCTTCCTAACCCGAGAGGGCTGCTAATTCTCTGAAGAGTATGCAGATTTCCAGCCTGCCTTTGCCTGGGTTTGTTTGTTTTACTTTGCAATAAATTTAATACAGATTGCCTGAAGCAGAGAGGCAGATGGACTATAAACTCTGCATTTTGAGCAGCCTTAGTTACTGGGTTGGTGTGGGTTTTGATCCCTGTTTAAATTATATCTATGAAATTTGACATGGATTTGGGTCTGGGGTTTGCTGGCTTCGTGGTGCTCTGGAGCCGCTTCTAGAGAATTTACAAAGGCTGATTTGATTATGGGGACTTTAATTTCTCACAGAGGCTAACAAGGAGGCTGAGGAGCCTGGCTGATGTGTAACAGTAAGAAGGGAAAAGGAGAAAGTTAGGTTGGGTGGCTGCCTTGTCCTGGTGCACATGATGTCAGTACTGTTTTCTCTCACCCTTTGCAGGGCCTTAAGTTAGACACCCCAGGGACCGTGAGCTGAAGCCTGTGCTGACCCAGGGGGAGGGAGGAGGTGGAGTTGTGCAGTGGAAAGTGTCCACAAGAAGCTCAGTGTCCAGGAAAGAATCAGGCGTGCATATGAGGCAGACAGTAAAACGTCTATAAAGAGACATTAAAATGAAGCGCACACAAAGCATTGTATAACAGTGTAAACTGGGCTTGAGGGGACGTGGCAAAAGCAGGGGAACTGCAGACCATCCCTCCCACTGGCACCTGGTCTGTATGCCAAGGGGCAGCCCTCTCCCCTCCCTGCTCCCTCTTAGACCACTAAAGGGAAGATGATGCAGTGAACCAGGAGTAGGACAAGCCAGGTTCTAGCCCCAGCTCCTCCAGATGTTTGCTGCAGAGTTGGGCAATCGGTTCCGCTTCATGGAGCCTCAGTTTCTCTATCTGCAAAATCAGAATCACATGATTGTCACAAGGCCCAAGTAGGATAACTTGGGTAAGAATGCATGTATGTTGGAAAAGACTGGGACATAAACTGTCTCTGAGTGATCAGGCCATTTTCTCCATTACGAAAGAATCACTGATTAGAATGGGAAGGCCTGGGGCAGAGGGGAGGTATGAAGGGAATTCTGTAAACTTCTCATAAGACTGAGAGTCGGGCCCCACAGTCCAGGCAGGTTCAGAGGCCGGCTCTCGGACTTGGCCCTTCTGCTCACCTGCACACAGAGCCTGTATATGAGCAGAGGCCTGGCTGGGCCCCAGGGGTGGTTTCCAGCAGCAGCAGACTCTGGGCACTGTTCTGGGGGACTCTGGGGGCCTGGATGCCCAGCCTGAGCTGGGCAGGGAGGTGGGGCCACACATTCATCTTCCCTGGGAAATCCCAGAGTCCAGGCAGAGCCAGCCACAGGGCCTGAGGAAGGGCCCTTTCTCTGCTCCCCCTCCTGTGCAAGTTTGTGTCCTTTCGCAGAGGCTGGGCCAGGAAGGGAGCTACAAAGAGTCACTGAGGCAAAGGGACAAAGAGAAGGAAGAGGGCAGATAAAGGAAGAAGGAAGGAACACAGGACATGCTGATGTGTGTTCCTTGCTGGTGGGGGGAAGATCGCCAGAAGACAAGCAAAGAAGTAAGAAGCCTGCAAAGGGGACCAGAGAAGGAAAGGGCCAGGCTTTGCAGGGGGAGGGCAGCTGTGGGAGGTAGAGGCTGAGATTAAATGGAAATGAGGGGCTTGGTCACCATGGAGAAAGAAGCTGGAAGCTTTGGCAGCAGTTAGTCTATTAGGAGGAAAGGAGGGGATGAAAGCTGCTGTGGGTGTGTCTCTACACACCAAGGGGTTGGAAAATAGCCAGCTAATTCAGCCCTGAGCAGGGGGTGGAGGGGAGGCGGGGAGGGTGAAGACCACCAGTTGAATGGTTGAATTCTCCCCAAAACAGAAATCCTTTTCCACTGTCACTTCGACGTTCTACCTGTTCCTCTGGCCTCAGAACATAGTAAATTAAAACTGTTAGTTGTCAAGATTTTGTTAAATTAAATTTGCTGACCCTCCCCACCACACCCACACACTCCCTCTCTCTCTCTGTCTCCAGTGATCTATATGGCAAGGAAAAGAAAGTGTGTTAGTCGCTCAGTCATGTCTGACTCTTTTCGAGCCCATGGACTGGGATTCACTAGGCTCCTCTGTCCATGGAATTCTCCAGGCAAGAATACTGGAGTGGGTAGCCATTCCCTTCTTCAGGGCATCTTCCCAACCCAGGGATCAAACCCAGGTCTCCCACTTTGCAGGTGGATTCTTTACCAGCTGAGCCACAAGGGAAGCCCAAGAATACTGGGGTGGGTAGCCTATCCCTTCTCCAGGGGATCTTCCCGACTCAGGGCTCTCACTGGGTCTCCCACACTGTAGGCAGATGCTTTACCATCTGAGCTACCAGGGAAGCCACCAGACAAGGGAGGGGAGGAAGCCCTAAATTCTGTGGCAGCGATGGAAGAAGGAAGATGAGGCTGAGGCCAGGAAGGGCTGGGGAGGGGGAAGGATGATGGCGGAAGTGAGGGTAACCAGACACCTCGCTCTTCATAGACCCTCCTGATGGAAGATGAGGAAGTTCAGCTAGCACAGGCCATAAGCCCAGAGGATGGCCACTCTGCTTTCCAGTTTGTGCCTGGGCAGTACCATCCTTAGACCCGCCACTGGGACTCTGCCGGACCCCACACTTTAGAAGGGCCTGTGCCCCCTCTCATATGGGCA
Organism: Oryx dammah; assembly: GCF_014754425.2. Classification (NCBI taxonomy): domain Eukaryota; kingdom Metazoa; phylum Chordata; class Mammalia; order Artiodactyla; family Bovidae; genus Oryx; species Oryx dammah. The sequence continues at coordinate 27,316,407 of NW_024070199.1, read as the reverse complement.
TTCCTCCCCAAGGGGCAGGGAGCAGAAATCTTGCTCCCCTTTCTGGGTCGAGTTCCAGGGACTGGGCCAGCCGCAGGGTGAGCACTGGAGGGGAGTGGGGAGTTATGATACAGACACATCTTGGGACAGGGATCAAGGGACATGGGGCTCCTGGCAGACCAGAGCTGTGCTGGTGATGGGAAAGGTGGGGAGGGGAGGTGCTGGGGGCAGGCCTCCCCACAACCCCTTGCCTTGGCCCGAGCATGTCAGCAGCTGCCCTGAGCAGGGGAGAGCCTGGCTTCAGAGATGGAGGTGAGGAGACTGAAATAAAAGCCAGGAATCCAAGATTGTTAGAGGTTAGAAGCTGAAGGAGAAAAAGGAACCAGAGTTAGGACAATTGAACTCTGAGCATGTGTGGCATAGGACAGGGGAGGAAAAGAGAACTGTAAGGGCATCTCCTGTGAGGTTTGGTACATGCTCATACCAAAACCCATTCATTGTTTATCTGCAATTCGAATTTGACTGGCTGCCCTGTATTTTATCTGGCCACTTCTCCCTGAGGCTGGAGGAGTTGGAATGGTGGCCAGGAAGCTATGTCACGAGTTCGGTGAGGACAAGAGTATCTTCACAGATCTAAGAGGTAGACAATCTTCCTAAAGCTAAAGCATGCAAGAGAGCCCTAACCGTACAGTGTCAGTGGGTCGGGCCAGTTCTTCCAACTATGATGGGTTATGAAAGACCCCGTCATTTTCAAAGGCCTTGGGCTGTGTAGAGAGCATGGCCCCTTATCTGTCAATGACTGAGATGGAACCAAAATTCAAGTGGTAGACAACTGAGTCCCCCAAGGGGGAAAAAATCTCTTTTTGCACCTGCTGGAATCCCAGAGGCTAGCGAGGTTCAAACTGATAAGAAAGAATTTCCTTCACTGAAAGCATCTTGCCTCAGTGTTTCATGTTGAAAAGGGGGTCTCTGCCAGCAAAGGAGAAGTGTAATTCACACTTTCTGTGAAAGTTGACACAACTCTATGCTATTTTTTACACTAAAACTCTCCTACTGTAACTGATGCTCTTGTTTTCAGAATCTAACCTCTTAGATGCTACGTTCCAAGAAGAACGTAAATAAAGAAATACATGAATCAATAATAATCTTACATTAATTTTGAACTCAGTTATGAAAACAGAAGCAAAAGAAATCAATGGATGCCAAACAAAAAAGGATGGACTCAGAAAAACAATTTTTAATCCCCCAAAGTTTCACAAGGGTAAGATAAACAATAGAGAATATAATAATATTAAAACCAAAATAATAAAGGAACATAACAGCAGTGTCCTGTTAAGTAACTGGATGGGATTCATCAGCGTAGCAACTGGTGCTGAGCGTTTTTTAATTTTCTCCCTGCTGGAGATTCGCCTCTCACAGTCTCAACAAAGAGATGAACTGCTTGTCAGAGATGAGACCTTCCACAGAGCAAAATGGCATTCTCCGGTGTTTATTTTCTTCTTCATACCTCCTCCCCAAAGAGGAAAAGCTGATCATTCTTTAAAAGATCCCAAATCTAGAAATGATTCCTTCTATTCCTGGAGGATCACACAATTACATCATGCAAAGAGTTAAATTCACTATGGTCCATGCTGGAAAGCCAAGTTTAATACAAATTACTAACTGTCTTTCCTTAGGAAGGAATCACTTTGAAAAAGCAGAAGACAGAGGCAGACCCAGTATTTAAAGGATGCATCTGGGCCAAGGGAAGGCCCAGTGGTGCCATGGTGCTTTCAAAAATGTTAGAAAATGTGAATCCAGGAGAAGAGTGGGACCCAAACACTAGGGGAGCCACATGAAAAGAACCCACAGCTGAGCAGTCCACAGGATGATTCAGCTGCAGGAAAATGACATGATGGCTCAAACTGGACTAACATTGTTAATTTTTTTTTTTTTTTAGGATTTTGTTAGCATTTAATTAATTCTTAGCTGTGAAAAGCTATAAATGTTGGGAAGTCATACCTATTCTTTTGTTTGCACTTTTTAAGTCATATATGATACAAAAAATCCAGGTCCACGTTAGATGTCTGAGAGACTATTTTTCCTCTTTGAGAAAACTCTGAACACTAATCAAATATGAGTAACAATGGTAGAGTGGAAGGACTTAGGCTTGGGGCCTGAGTCTAACATCATTACTGGGCATCAGGGGCAGGTCAGGGCTTCCCTGGTGGCTGAGTGGTAAAGATCCCGCCTGCCCAAGCAGGAGACATAAGAGATGTGGGTTCAATCCCTCGGTCGGGAAGATTCTCTGGAGAAGGAAATGGCAAGCCACCCCAGTATTCTTGCCTGGAGAATCCCATGGACAGAGGAGCCTGGTGGGCTACCGTCCATGGGGTCACAGAGTGGAATATGCCCGAAGTAAATGAGCACACACAGGGGCGAGTCTGTGCCTTTTCACTTTCTCAGGGGTGCTATGAGGATCACAGGAGATAACCAATGTGGAGTAACCATTTTTAAAGTGAAAGTGAAAGTTGCTCAGTTGTGTCCGACTTTTTGTGAGCCCATGGATATAGTCTGTGGAATTCTCCAGGCCAGAATACTGGGTGGGTAGCCTTTCCCTCGGAGAAGGCAATGGCACCCCACTCCAGTACTCTTGCCTGGAAAATCCTATGGATGGAGGAGTCTGGTGGGCTGCAGTCCATGGGGTTGCTAAGAGTCGGACACGACTGAGCGACTTCACTTTCACTTTTCACTTTCATGTCTTGGAGAAGGAAATGGCAACCCACTCTGGTGTTCTTGCCTGGAGAATCCTAAAGATGGGGGAGCCTGGTGGGCTGCCGTCTATGGGGTCGCACAGAGTTGGACACAACTGAAGTGACTTAGCAGCAGCAGCCTTTCCCTACTCCAGCGGATCTTCCCAACCCAGGGATGGAACCCAGGTCTCCTGCATTGCAGGCAGATTCTTTACCAGCTGAGCCACAAGGGAAACCATTTTTAAAAGTGTTGCTCAAAGCATGTGAAACGTATTTTCCATAACATTGTAATAAAAGGTAAACAGTCTAATTTTGAGATGAATAGTCCCTGGATTCGCCTGCATGAACTCAGTGAGATGAAGAATATTGCTTCTGGGGGAACTTCCCTGGTGGTCCAGTGGTTAAGACTCCGCCTTGCAATGCAGGGGTGCAGGTTCATTCCCTGGTCTGAGAGCTAACATCCTACATGCCTACTGGCCAAAAACACAGAACATAAACAACAGAAGCAATATTGTAACATATTCAATAAAGACTTAAAAAAAAAAGAAAGTGTTGCTTTTGTTTTGGTTACCCTAAGAAGACTGCAGGGAAGAGAAGGAAGGACATAGAAGAGGCAACGTGCGCTGAGCCTGCTGGTTTACCTTGCTCAGCTCAGAGACACTGCAGGGCTGCCCCTCCAGCCTTGCTCCCTGACGGGGTTGGTAGACCCTGCTGCCCTATTCATTCCCAATTCTGCTTTCTTTCTCCTGCCTTCCAAGACCCCCTTCTGAGCCAGTCTGGGAAATGAGACAGAAAAAGTATTACTTAATGGTGTCTGAGGAAGACTTGTCAATTTTTCCTGCTCTGGCCCTCACCCAACTTTCCAATCAGCAGTACTGCACACCACGCTGGACCCACCAACCTTGGTTCAGTCGGAAATTCCAGGCACTGAATTCGCTGAAGGAGAGAAAGCAGAAGTAGAGAAGGCTGGGGTAGAGGCGGGGTGTGTGTTAGCACCTACCCAGTGTTGACATTTTTGGAAAATGGATGCAAATTATAATTAGTGACATCTTCGTAGAGAATTTAGACATTAGTAGTTTCCAGACTACAGCAGCATTTTTGGTCATTTGACACCAAAAGGGAAGAGGCTGCTCAAATATTGCTTTTTTTTTTTTTTTTTTTGTATTTTTACCCCTAGAGCATGAATTAGCCATTGTCTTGCCAACAGAGAATAAAACACAATTCTTTTTTATAAGTAAAAACAAATTCAGTATATAATGAGATACCATTGCCTGGAGAATCCCATGGACAGATACCATTGTAGCCTGGCGGGCTACAATCTGTGAGGTTGCAGAGTCAGACATGACCGAAGTGACTTAGCATGCGCCCCTCCTCAAAAGAGTAAAACAGGCCAGGGCGATGGAAGACCAAGTCCAAAAACAGGCTTATGCGAGGAAAACTTGACATACAATAAATCTGGCATCATGAATCACAGTAAAAAGAAGAATTATTTCATACATGGTAGAATAAATTTGAATCTATTTCATAACTGAACAAGAAAATAAACTGTATGTGGAGTCAAGACCTCTTAGGAAAGGTGAAAACATAGACCAATAGAAGAAAATATATGATAATATACTGTGAGCTTGAGGTGGGAAAAGATATCATAAGGAGAAAAATGGCTGGAGTTTACATTGCCATTAAAGAGTGCTGTTCAGTGAAGTATACCATCGACCAAGTTAGCAGACAAGTAAGGCCTAGAAGAAGACATTTGCACTAACAAACGTTCAGGGAATCCCCCCCCCAAAAAAAGAAAATAGTAAGAAAAACAGAAAGAGGAGACAACAGAAAAATGAGCAAAGTATAGGTCTATAAATAGGTAGTTCATAGAAAGGGACACCCTAACGGCTAACAAGTCTTTGAAATGGTGCTTAAATTCACAAATAATACGAAGAACACAGAAAAAAAAAATAATAAGGTATCACTTTCCAGCAGGGGTCCCCAACCTCCAGGATTTAATGCCTATTGATCTGAGGTAGAGCTGATAATAGAAATAAAGTGCACAATAAATGTAATGCACTTGAATCATCCCCAAACCATCCCACCCCTGCCCATGGAAAAACTGTCTTCCGTGAAACCAGTCCCTGGTGCTAAAAAGATTGGGGCCGACTACTATACAGCTAATAAGTTAGCAAAAAATCAGAAGTCTCATAATACTAAGTGTTGGCAAGGATGCAGAGAAACAAGAAAGCTGAGAAATGTGAAAACTAGCACAGTTATTTCAGAAGGCAGTTTGGTAGGACTTACTGAAATGAAGGCTTCTTGGAACCCAGGACCCAGCACTGCCGCTGCGTGGGTACACACGCCCTGGAGGAACTCGTGCACCAAATGTCTATCACCTCCCTGATGGGGGCAGCAAAGTGCTAGTGGCTCTGGGTGTCCATTAACAAGGGAAGAGAAGAGTAAATGGCGGTGACTACAAATGACAAAATTGTGAGCCGTGGTAAGACAGAAGGAAACAGACCTGCTTAAAGCAACAGGCTTCCCAGCTGGTGCTAGTAGTAAAGAACCTGTCTGCCAATGCAGGAGACCCAAGAGGCTCAGGTTCGATCCCTGGGTGGGGAAGATCCCCTGGAGAAGGAAATGGCAACCCAGTCCAGTATTCTTGCCTGGAGAATCCCATGGACAGAGGAGCCTGGCGGGCTATACAGCCCACGGGGTCAAAAAGAGTCAGACACGACTGAACCGACTTAGCACAGGACAAAGCAACAGGGATAGGCTTCCAGACTGGAGATGGGGTGTTATGTGGGGGAGAGGCTAGCTTCATAGCACAATACCATTTACATAAATTTTTTAAAGACACAAAGGAACCCTACTTATGTTTCAAGGACACATATGTGGGTGAATAAACTTCTGGAAGGTGAATTAGAAGGTCGTAACAGATGACAGTGGACACCAGGGTGCTCTGGCCATATCCCTCTTCAGGGCCAGCACACCTACCCCCAGCTGCTGGGATGTTAGTGCTGAGACTAAGGCTGTGCCCCACAAGGGAAAGGGAACTGCTTCACCAAGGTTCAGTTCAGTCGCTCAGTCGTGTCCAACTCTTTGCGACCCCATGAATCGCAGCACGTCAGGCCTCCCTGTCCATCACCAACTCCCAGAGTTCACTCAGACTCGCGTCCATCGAGTCCGTGATGCCATCCAGCCATCTCATCCTCGGTCGTCCCCTTCTCCTCCTGCCCCCAATCCCTCCCAGCATCAGGGTCTTTTCCAATGAGTCAACTCCTCGCATGAGGTGGCCAAAGTACTCGAGTTTCAGCTTTAGCATCATTTCTTCCAAAGAAATCCCAGGGTTGATCTCCTTCAAAATGGACTGGTTGGATCTCCTTGCAGTCCAAGGGACATTCAAGAGTCTTCTCCAACACCACAGTTCAAAAGCATCAATTCTTTGGTGCTCAGCCTTCTTCACAGTCCAACTCTCACATCCATACATGACCACAGGAAAAACCATAGCCTTGACTAGACGGACCTTAGTCGGCAAAGTAATGTCTCTGCTTTTGAATATACTATCTAGATTGGTCATAACTTTTCTTCCAAGAAGTAAGCGTCTTTTAATTTCATGGCTGCAATCACCATCTGCAGTGATTTTGGAGCCCCCCCCCCAAAAAAAAGTCTGACACTGTTTCCCCATCTATTTCCCATGAAGTGATGGGACTGGTTGCCGTGATCTTCGTTTTCTGAATGTTGAGCTTTAGGCCAACTTTTTCACTCTCCACTTTCACTTTCATCAGGAGGCTTTTTAGTTCCTCTTCACTTTCTGCCATAAGGGTGGTGTCATCTGCATATCTGAGGTTATTGATATTTCTCCCGGCAATCTTGATTCCAGCTTGTGTTTCTTCCAGTCCAGCGTTAAGGGAAGCGATCCGTGGTTGGCTGAGGCAGGGCTCACAAAGGACCCTTGGGAAAGCTCTCAAGGGTCCTGCCAGCTCTCGAGCTTGCATGGCCTCAGCTGAGTCCTCATTCGCAACCATGATGGGAATCAGCCTCGCCTGCAGTCCTAGCCTAGCCACTCTCACGTCCTCATATGTGTCTCTCCTGAACAAACCTCTGCCCAGCTCTCATCTCAGAACCTTCTCCAGAAAGCCCTCATCAAGGAACACATTCAGTAATCAAGAGTGGGAGCCCTCGGTGTGGAGAAGAGAGCAGGCATGGAGACGGGGAACAGAAGGAGGCAATGAGGATCCAGGAAGTCCCCGAGAGGTCCCAGCGGACCAGCCCTGATGGCAGAACTCGGAATCTAGAACGTGACCGATGCCGTCAGCTGCAAAACCCACAAGATCAAAACCATCCGCCTGCGGGCAGTTCACACACTGCCCCTTCCCTGTTCGATTTACTCTGACACTGAACACCTGCCTGTGAGCCAGTGGACTCAAAAAAGCCAGGCAGGTAACTCGGCGAGGTCTTATGTTGTCTTACCCTTGTCACCAGGGACATCCTGGAGAACCTGGAAGCCAGGGATCACCCCGCCTCCTTACCCTCACCTTGGCCTAAGCCTATCCTTACTGCAAGGAGCTATGAGACAGCTGCATCCTGTCCACAGGGGAAGGTGAGAGTCAGCGTGGTGCGTGTGTGAGAGTCAGACAGAGACTCTGTTTTCACCTTGGGCCTAGCACAGCCTCAGATTCAACAGAGATAAAGAGCCTGATTCTTCCGTTCACTCTGTCACCAGATGGAGCAAGATCTCTTCATGGCGCTTGTGATGCGAGGAGGTTTGGAGGGGAGCGACCCTGGCTGCCTCTGCGAAGGTGCCGCACTAACTGCGCTCCTCCGCTGCCTTCTGCTCCCCGTCCCGCTGTCCTCTCTTCTCCTCTGACTCTCCTGCTTGATGCTTTTCTGGGACAGGAACGAGTTCACTTCCTTGGGCTCTGACCCAGTCTCCTCTCCACCCACCACCCCCCACCTGCCCCGCCCTACCCCCCACCTCCCCCCCACCCCACCCGGGCCAGATCTCCAGAGTCTTTTGCCCTCTTCAGGGTCTCTGGGTTAACTTCATGCGCTCAGACATGGAAACAGATGAAGCTAAGGAAAAAGGAAAACTCTTTAAGAGAAAAGCCAGAGCACCATTCCGCACCTTGGAAAGTGTGATGTTTAGTTAAGCCACCCAGTGGCTGACCAGAGGCTGAGTTCTCGCGCCTCATTAAAACAACAGCAACACCAGAAGACCATGTTAGAAGGCATACGAGTGAATTATAACATGAACTCGCCAACTCACCTTTTTAATAAAATGCATTACACTCCTGCAGTATGTATAGCATATAAGTATGTTTGGAAGGCAGGGGGGTCCTGAAGGAATAAGATACCATCCTTCATGTCCGGGAGCTTACAATATGATAAGAAGGTAAGGCTTGCACACAAATATCTATAATGTAAAGTGCAATGAGGTAAGGCCACTGAGAAAGTTGCCACTGAGAAAGTTACCCCCGAATGCTCCAAGTGTTCAGAGTGGGGAACCTCACATTAGAAACGAGAAGCCAAGGTTTCCTGAGCCATGTAACTTTTTGAGATGAACTGCAATTGATGGAGAGAATTTGTTGTTAAAATAATTTTCAGATTAACTTGGATGCATCTGCAAAATAAATTGGATAGCATTTTTTAGTTTATTATTTGACTGTGCCGGGTCATAGCTGAGTTGCAGCATGCAAACCCTTAACTGCAGCATGTGGGATCTAGTTCCCTGCCCAGGGAATGAACCTGGGTCCCCTGCATTGGGACCGTGGAGTCTTAGCCACAGGACCACCATGGAAGTCCCTTGAATATCATTGTTTAAAAGATGATCAACAACAATTCTACTTGTTTTTTAAGAGTTATAGAGGGTAAGAAGTCAATATTCCCTTCTCATCCACCCCATTCCATCCCCCCAGATTAACTATTTTAACAATTTGGTGTGTATCAGCCCTCATCTTTAAGTGGAAATGATTTTCACAGAAAGAGTAGGAAAAGGGTGTCACAGGTAAAGAATGGGAGTAAGAGAAAAGGCAAGTAATCTGCCTGGAGTGCTCAGCAAAAGCAGAAGATGAGAGAGGACAGGGTGAGGGGAGTTGGGCTCTTGGCACAGAGGTTCCCCTGTTTGGAATTCTGGACAGTAGGTAATGTTAGATAAGAAATGGTAAAAAGGAATTAGGAATTTTTAACTAAAAGAGAAGATGTTAGGAGGCTCATGGCAGCAGCAATAATTCAATTATATAAAGTGCTCTCCTGTGGAAGACAGACAAGGCTTTTAATGTGAGAACCCATAGGTCATAATTTGGGTCAAAAACTAGACCCAAATTACAGTTACAGGAGCAAGATTTCAGCTCTGTGTAGGAAAAGACTTTCTAACAAGCAGACCTGTGCAGTGAGGGAATGGATGGCCCAGTGAGGAGTAAGTTCCTCCCCACAGAGATGCTCACTCCAGCAGAGGCCCCATGACCCGTCACTGCAGACAGAGGACTCAAGCATCAAGCAGACAGCTGATATGAAAAACCTGTAGACTCTTTTCTAGTGTTAAGGTTCTATAGTAAAATGGGGAAGCATTTTAAGGATGTTCAAGGGAGGGGTTAAATAATTAGAGCTGTACTACAGAAAAACTCATCTGGCAGAAACCTATAGGTTGGGTCAAAGAAGAAACCACCTTAAAACATGAGCATGAGGCTGAGGGAACAGCTCAGTCAAAAGCAATCAGGACTCTGGCTAAACATGCTGAATTAGACATCTTTATCTATTCTCCCTCAAAAAAATCCAACTAAAATGATGGTAAATAGAGACTTCCCTGCCAGCTCAGAGGTTAAGACTCGGCACTTCCAAGGCAGGGCATGCAGGTTTAATCCCTGATCCCATATGCCATGCAGCATGGCCACCTCCCCCCCAATTTTTTAAATTGTTTCCATTTCTCATTCTATTCGAATGACCTCCCAATTCTGGAATGTGTGTGTCCTAGCAAGGCATTTCTTTTGAGAGTTCTGCACCAATATGTCTTCTTACCTAAACACACAGGGTGCGGTCTTGATTTCAACAATCCAAATCCTTGATGCTAAGGACTAGGAAGGTGGATACGTTTTCCTTAGAAAGAAATCAAGAATTTTATATATGACCTCTGAGAATAACAACTTTAAATGAGATCAGCCACCGAACCCGTTAGAAATTCTGGGAAAGGCCAGTCTGTTTTATGAAACAATGTGTTAGCCATGCTCCTCTTTCTGTGATTACAGAGAGACTTAACACCCCTGAGCATTATTCTTTTTATCTGTAAAGCCCTTTTTGACTACTGGTCCTTGATTATAAGCTCTGTACAGTCTAGGTTTGGATTATCAACCTCCTAGGGTTGTGTTTATGAGGGCTTTGTGGAAGTACCGCTAAGCTTCTACCTTCTATTTGCATTAGCCAGAGGAGAACTCAGGGAAACCTAACGACAGGCTTATGATGAAGGCTGTTATGAGAAATGCCCAAGAAACAGATGGGCATTTGAAGAGATTAGACATTTTGAAGCATCATTAACCCACCCTCAGCCTGTTTAACTTTTGACCCAGCTCTGGCACCTGACTGCAAGAGGGCCATAGGCGTGAGACACCCCCCACCCTCCCACCTGGGTGGGAGCTGATAGAGGCAAGGCGGCTGCCATGGGCAACAAAGAAGCAGACAGCTTCCCTGAAGGACAATGAGATGAGAAGCAGCTAGGAGGGTCCAAGGGACCAGGATACCTGGCAGAGAAGAACTGCATCCTTGCCCCAACTCCATCATTTCTCTCCCAGCCTCTGCCAGCTCTGCCTCCAGGGTCCAGGGGCTCACATGGTCCAGCTCCCTCCCTTCCCTTCCAGTTCCTCTCCTGGTTCCTTTCTCTGTCCCCTTCTGTCCCCTGCTCTCCCAGTGGCCTTATGCTGTGCTCTATCCCAGCTGCCCTCAACAGCATTCAGTCTACATCCTCCAAGTCACGTGTTTTCCTTGTACACTCGTTGCCAGAAAGTCTTGATTACATACTGACATAGAAGAAAGACTCCAGTCTCCAGGAAGACTGGAGAATGTCTTTATTTCTATTTAATTACTAAATTGTTTCAGTTTTCGTTTTCTTGATCTTGATTCTTGATTTCAAGATCTTGGTTCTTGCTTAAGTATTAATTTTAGTAATGCTTGTTCTTCAAATTGGGGCTTCCCTGGTAGCTCAGCTGGTAAAGAATCCACCTGCAATGCAGGAGACCCCAGTTCGATTCCTGGGTGGGGAAGAGCCCCTGGAGAAGGGATAGGTTACCCACTCCAGAATTCTTGGGCTTCCCTGGTGGTTCAGACAGTAAAGAATCTGCCCACAGTGCAGGAGACCTGAGTTCGATCCCTAGGTTGGGAAGATCACCTGGAGGAAGGCATAACAACCCACTCCAGTGTTCTTGCCTGGAGAATTCCATGGACAGAGGAGCCTGGCGGGTTGCAATCCATGGGGTCACAGAGAGTCAGACATGATTAAGGATACACACACGCTCTTCAAATCACTTTTGATATCTCCCTAGCAATTCACATCTGATGATTCCCCTCATTCTAGAGCTAGGATAGAATCAAGGTTTTAAACATGAGGAACTTCTGTTGACTCTCACTAGCCACAAATATTTGGGATTTGGAGATTACAGCATGAGGGAGGGGGTTGCGTATCTCCTTCAGTGCAGGTTTGCCACTGAATCCAGCCCTATGTCCCTTACAATTAGAACAGCCTTGCTTCATCTAACTGAAATGTATCATGTTGTTGTGCCTGCCATCCCATGAGGAATTTCATCACAGCACCTACCCCTCTGGGGAGTCTCTGACAGCCCTTCGAAACAGCCACCATCCGATCTTCTCAAGCTGCAGGGGGAGGATCTGGGAGAGGGAGGAAGCATCCATCTGTTCTGATGGATGAGGACGCTGACATCAAGGGGGAGACGGTGCTTCATCAGAGTCGTGTACCTGAGGGCAAAGGCCAAGCACAGAGCCTAGAACCCTGACCCCCAATCCTGTGTGCCTCTGCGGTGCTGCTCTCCACCCCCTTCCTAAGCTTCCACGCTGACCCCTGGGCCTTGCCATTCTCGATGGCATGTCTCTAAGCTACTCCCTCTGGGATCTCCGGCAGTGAGGTTTAGTGTTAGTTAGGTGGCTCCGTTTGTCTTTGATTCTAATCATGAGCCCTGCCAGGGTCTCTCTTTTAACCAAGAGGCCTGCTTTCCTCCGCATCTCTTATTGGCTGATTTCTGAGAAGGATAGAATCGTATGTGTCATTAGCAGCTTATATCTTCTTTTTCAAACTTTTAACTTTTTATCTTGTGTTGGAGTTTAGCTGATTAACAATGTTGTGATAGTTTCAGCTGCACAGAGAAGGGACTCAGCCATACATATGCATGCATCCATTCTCCCCAAAGTCCTCTCTCATCCAAGCATGCCACATAGCATGGAGCAGAGTTTCCTGTGCTCTGCGTAAGTCCTTGTTGGTTATCCATTTTGAATATAGCAGTGTGTACATGACCTTCCCAAACTCCCTAACTATCCCTTCCCCATCCCGACAACCATAAGTTCATTTTCTAAGTCAGAAGCAGCTTGTATCTTGACTTCCTGTCAGGATGATCAAAACTGATTTCTACTGGGAGCTGAAGAAAGATGATCCAGCCAGGACTCCTCTGGGGTAGAAGACAGAGTCTCCCAAGTGCCTCTACATTCCTTCTTTAAATTATATGGACTTTGAAATGAGTGATCTGTTTAGACCCTTGGACCAATTAGGCGATGAAAGCAAGAGTATCTGCAGCTCTTTGTTTCTTTGATGAGCTCCACAAGGAAAAGGAAGTAGGCATCTATGTGACCCACTATTCCCATGACCCGGAGAAGGTGAGTCGCTCACCCGACTATCACTCTAGGCTTCTTGGAACACTCTGATCCAAAGGACCTGGAACTAAGAATGCACGTGGGAGGTGCCCAATAAATATTTGTTGAATGAATGAAAAAGAAGTTTTAATGTCCTAGTCTCTCTTCAGTATTTAGATTACCCTCACTCTGGACTTTCAGGCGGCCCCAGTAGTAAAGAATCTGCCTGCCGATGCAGGTGAAGCAAGAGACACGGGTTCGATCCCTGGGTCAGGAAGATCCCCTGGAGGAGGAAATGGTAACCCACTCTAGTATTCTTGCCTGGGAAATCCCATGAACAGAGAGGAACCTGGTGGGCTACAATCCATAGAGTTACAACGAGTCAGACAGAACTGAGCACTTGCGCGCACACACAAACACTGGACTAGAGGTTAAAAGAGGAAAGAAATTAAAAAGAGTTTGGCACTGAGGCAGAGGAAACCTGTGTCTAAACATGAGGTAGACATCACAGCCTTTCTTAATGCCCCAGGTTCTCTACGTGCAGCGACTTGGGAGATAATATTGGCAGACAGAAGAGAATGAAAACTTATTTCCAAGCTCCGCCAAACCACCATAAGTGTTCCATCTCCATGATCCAGACATCTAGGCCTATTTTTGACCAAAGGAAAGAGACCAAAAATTTGGAAATCCAAATTTTTGCAGAACTGAAAAATGTGCTGTTTCACAGCTTTAGCTAAACAACGCCAGCTTGATTATCAAATATTAGAATTGGGAGAAACGAGCATTGATGCAAGTAAAAGAATATTCTGCTGCTGATTTAAAGACAAGTGAATCGCTAAATATTTTTATTAGCAGCAAATTTGCTGCTTGCTGGAACTAATTTCACGCCCTGTAGATATGGTGCTTAAGTTGGAAATGGCGTTAAATTGCTCTCTCCTTGAGGCGGTTAAGGCTTCTGGTGGCAACAACCGCTAGATGGCACAGACCAGGTCGCTCCTGTAAGACAGGCAGCTTTGGAGCCAATCACAGGGGAGTCCACAGGAAGTTCCACCCTACGTGTCTCCTTCCCAAGAAATGTTTGTGTCTCAAATAGCCAAAACTTTAAAAAAGGAAGTTGTCTAGAAAGTGTTGCAGAGAGGAAGCCAATTCTGATTCCATGTTGGAATATTCCTTTGACTTGCTTTTCATTGCTTTTGTTATTATAATCATACTTAGTAGCTGATCTCAGAGAATCCTGCCCCTCTGCCTGACTATTAAACTAAAATGCCCTTGGTCAGAACCCTGTCTCCGGGGTGGACCGGCAGGAAGGAAGAAATTAACATACCCCCTGCCTGAGGCTTACCATTCTAGGAGACATTTGCAAGATTAATGGCCTTTTTACTTTGCTTCCTCACCTCCCGCCATCTCTGATCTAGAAAAGAACCTGGTATCCAGACCCCATAAGATGGTTATTTTGAGGCGCTAGCCTGCCATCTTCTCTGTCAGCTGCTTTCTGAATAAAGTCTCTTCCTTGCCTCAACAGCTCATCTCTTGGATTCACTGGCCTGTGGTGTGACTAGCAGAGTAAGCTTGGACTCAGTAACAAAAGGACTATTCCTCCTAAGGTTCTTGGATTTTCCACCTCAACCTTTTCTCTAAACTCAGAACATTTTTAGTTAGTGCATCCAGTTGTCACTGAGTTGTAACTTAACAGGGTTTCTGGTGTGTCAGTCTTGTCACTTCAACTGAACCAGACAGCTCCGAGAAAGGAAAGATCATATTCTACAGACAGAACTGGAACCAAAGTGAACAAATGGGTCCAACTTGCAGGTTAGGGAGCTAGAAAAGAAGAACTGAGGCAAAGATGGTAGTGCAAAGTGTGAGCCCAGGTCAGACCAAGGCAGAACAGAAAACGCAGAGGTCACGGCTGCTCCGGGGAAGTGGAAGCACGTGAACAACAGGAGAGGAGGCCGGGCCAGCTCGGAGGGTCAAAGAATTGCTCTGGCTCAGAGACCAGAGCCAGAGGATACATGAAACAGTCAAGGTCAGAGCAAGTTGTGTGTGAAGAAATAGAGCAGTAGAATACAGAACACCAATGCCCAAGGTAAACAGGAAGGAGGGGCAAGAGGCCGAAAGGTCAAAGCAACAATGAGGAAAGGAGGAGAAGCTGAAGACGTAGGAGCACATGAAAAGGAGGGAAGGGAGAGGGACGGACTGGGAGTTTGGGGTTGGTAGACACAAACTATTATGAATGGATCAACAACAAGGTCCTACTGTAGTTAGTCATTCAGTCATGCCCGACTCTTTGGGATCCATGGACTATAGCCTTGCCAGGGTCCTCTGTCCATGGAATTCTCCAGGCAAAAACACTGGAGTGAGTAGCCATTCCCTTCTGCAGGGAATCTTCTCGATCCAGAGATGGAACCTGGGTCTCCTTCACTGCAGGCAGATGCTTTACCATCTGAGCCACAGGAAACTATTCTCAATAGCCTGTGATGGACCATAATGGGAAAAAAAATTCTTAAGAATGTACATATGTATATAACTGAGTCACTTTGCTATACAACAGAGATCGGCATAATATTGTAAGTCAATTATACTTCAGTAAAAAAATTAAACACGCACACACACAGTTTGAGGTGCTCATTAAACAGATCCTTAATAATTGGTTAATACCAAGCCAACATGAGTTCACTAAGAATAAGTGTTGCCAAACTGAATTCATTTCCTATACAGTAGAGTTAATGACCTTGATACATCAGATCATGTTGCTCAGAGACTTCTGATGTAGCTAAAACTCTTCACCTACAAGATAAAGCCTGAATTCGTTAATCTGGCGTTCAAGACTCTTGGCACTCTGTCTCATTTCCTGCCACTCATGTCCCTGAACCTGCACTCCACTTGTATTAGAAGGCCTGCTGTTTCTGACGGAGAAGGCGATGGTACCCCACTCCAGTGCTCTTGCCTGGAAAATCCCATGGATGGAGGAGCCTGGTGGGCCGCAGTCCATGGGGTCGCTAAGAGTCGGACACGACTAAGCGACTTCACTTTCAGCTTTCACTTTCCTGCATTGGAGAAGAAAATGGCAACCCACTCCAGTGTTCTTGCCTGGAGAATCCCAGGGACGGGGAGCCTGGTGGGCTGCTGTATATGGGGTCGCACAGAGTCGGACACGGCTGAAGCGACTTGGCAGCAGCAGCAGCAGCAGCTGTTTCTGAACCAGAGACATTCACTCTTCCATATTCTATTTCTTCAGTCTGGAATATCTTTCCATATTCATCCTCCACTTCTGTTAAAATGTCGTTTCTCACGTGAAGACCTTCTTTTTCCTTTTCCCCCTATGAAGAAGTAATCTACTTTTTCTCTGGGTTCTCTGTATATTTTATCCTGCTAATATATAAAATGATATGATGTACGTGGGACTTCCCAGGTGGCATCAGTGATAAAGAACCCACCTGCCAATGCAGGAGATGTAAGAGACTGGGGTTCAATCCCTGGGTCAGGAAGATCCCCTGGAGGAGGAAATGGCAACCAACCTACTCTAGCATCCTTGCCTGGGAAACCCCATGGACAGAGGAGCCTGGCAAGCTGCAGTCCATGGGGCCACAGAGTCATATATGACTGAAGCAACTTAGCACACATGCCTATCATGTACATGGATGGCATAGTATCTATCATAGAAAAAACATTAAAATATATATATATATCTAATACAAGTTTGAGGTAACACATATTTAATTATAGGGCTTCCCTAGTGGCTCAGTGGTAAAGAATCTGTCTGCCAAGCAGGAAACACAGGTTCAATCCCTAAGTCAGGAAGATTCCCCTGGAGAAGGAAATGGTGACCTACTCCTATATTCTTGCCTGGGAAATCCCATGGACAGAGGATCCTGGTGGACTACAGTCCATGGCGTTGCAAAAGAGTTGGACATGACTTAGCAACTAAAAAAGAACAAATATTTAATTATACACATATTGATTTGGATGAACGTCACCTCCATGAGCTTTTTAAGACATGAGTGATGTCATGATCATTTTTGTGTTCTGAGTACCTACCACAGAACCTAGTACACAGGAGGTCGACAAGAAAAAATTATTGATTTGAATGGGAGGAAATGCCAAATACAGTGTATCAAGTTATCACATGAATAATGTTGTAAAATGGGTCACTGGGCAAAACTGAAGCTGTCTGAGCACAGATCCAGATTGGAAGGAGGTCTCCAATGATACTAAATTCTATCCTAGACAGAATTTTTATTAGTGACCTGGATTAAAACATATAACAAATGTTTATCAAATGTGCAGAGAGGCCAACTAATATCATAGGAAAAGAAAATTGAAGGCTTAAAAAATGAATCTAGGGGCTTCCCTGGTGCTCCAGTGGTCGAGAATCTGCCTGCCAATGCAGGAGGCACAGGTTCAACCCCTGGTCTGGGAACTAAGATCTCTCATGCCTCAGGGCAACTAAGCCCCTGTACCACAACTACTGAAGCCTGAACACGCTGAAGCCCATGCTCTGCTACGAGAGAGGTCCTTGCAATGAGAAGCCTGCACACAGCAACTAGAGAGTAGTCCCCATTCACTGCAACTAGAGAAAGCCTGTGCACAGTGATAAATAAACAAAATACTTTAAAAATGAATCTAATAGGCTGGAATCTAGTAGTCTAGAAAACTAACAAAGTAACATTTAAATAAATGTAAAGTTCTATATTTAGATTTCAGAAATAAATCACACATATGAGTACGGTGGAGAATTTACTTGGCAGTAATTAAGGTGCAGAAGCGTTAGAAGCTTTGGTTAATCAAAAGCTTTAAACGCAAACAGTGAGATGTGGCCAGTAACAGACTAAGGCCACGAGAGTCCCTGATGGTCCCAGTGCGTCCAGCTCAAAAGAAGCCGCAATCTCATTGCTATACTCCACGCCTTTGGGGTTTATTTGAAGTATTATGAGCAATTCTAGTGCCAGATTCTGAAAGGTGCTTTAATAAACCACAGTTCATCCAAATAGGTGTGACCGGGAGGGTAAGGGAGTCCAGAATCGATGAAATAAACAAAGGACGAGGGAGCTCTGTGTGTACTTAACTTTGAAAACTGAAAAGGGAAGGAAGGTTTCATTGTATCTTCAAATATTTTTCAAGTGGCCTTTTATGTGTTGCTACAAATGGCAGAGCTTAAACAGAATGAGTAGGAAATATGAGGATGCAGTTTGACCCAATTTAAGAACTTTCTCAGGTTTATAGCCATCCAACAATGAAACGGGCAGCTTTGGGAGGTTGAGAGCTCCTTAATCCTGAATATATTCAAGCAGAGGCCAGAGAACCAGATAAATATCTATAAGAGATTTATGAAGAGTATATATGTATATATATACACACACACACACATATATATATATACACACACAGGCTTCCCAGGTGGCTCAGTGGTAAAGAATCCACCTGCCAATGCAAGAGATGCAAGTTTGATCCCTGGGTTGGGCAGATCCCCTGGAGGAGGACATGGTAATCCACTCTTAATATTCTTGCCTAGAGAATCCCACGGACAGAAGAGCCTAGCAAGCTACAGTCCATGGGGTCACAAAGAGTCAGACACAATTGAAGAGACTTAGCAGGCATGTGCACACACACCCTCTTACACTATTCATAAAACAGAGGTGTAAAAATAAAGCCTAAGGTCACATAAACCAGCCACTCCCCATTGATCAGAACTCTAGTTTTTCAAGTAATGATGAGCATAATCAACGTTCACCAGCCTTTTCTTCTTTTTCAGAATTAGACCCTAGAACATCTTCCCAGCACGAGAAATCTTTCCGACTATCAAATAAGCCAAGTGAAATACAGTCTTCTCACAGTTGAGGACCCTAAAACGTTTCATTTGATACTTAATGGTAAAGCTGACCAAGTTCTTCCTTATTTGGGCGAAACAGCTTCTTGCAGAGAATAGACAAAAATGCCTGCCTCCCAGCTGTTGAGCCAACAGGTTGAAATTTCTCTGAAGAACACTCTGGCTTGTAAGAACTGGCAAACCAAAATCAGAAATCAACAGCATGTTGCTTGTCTCTTCCATGTCTGAGTCCCATTAAGGAGGATTTCTTCCCCCTTCTCCAAACCCAGGAAGACAGGGGCTTTTACAAGACACAATGCTGCAATAATTCTGAAGCAAGCCGTCCAGGTTTGCTTTCCGTTCTATTGTCTTATCCTGTCAGCTCCCTCATCTCCCAGAATCCAGGCTTAATAATTTACAGCGGAAAGACATTTAATAAATAAACGGCCAGATTGGAGCTGTCAGCTCCGCACAATGGGGCTGTTTGCATCTTCCGCTAGCTCGGCATCAGCACCCGCTCTCCCGGTTTGCTTCAGCTGAAAAAATCCCCTTTGCTATTTTCATAAAATTAGTTCCTCTGCAGTTTCTATTAATCAGAACACTCTTTGGAGAAAATTGCACTGGGATTTCATCACCCTCTGAGTTCAACCGTTATGTGAATCTGATGAATTTTTATCACCTATATAAGTGACAGAAGAGGTAAAACACATGCGCACACACACACACACAACTTGGGTGGGCTGATGTAAGTGTGCAAAGAGCTCTTCCCTCATACCATCTAAGGTCTTACAAACCTGAGAACCTAGATCAAGTCTCCCCAACCATGCATCTGAGCAGCTTTCTCCCCAGAGCACATCCCCTTATATATATCTAAAATTCCAAATCTTCCTGGGGTTATGAACTCTTAACATCTTATGAAAGCTAAGGACAGTACTCCCTAGAAAAGCCCACATATGCACATATACACTAACCCTCACCCTTTGATGGGTTTGTGGACACCTACTGCCCCATCCACACATATGGTCCATCCATGGGCTCCGGGGCAAAAACTGTGTCCTGTGGCTTGCTAGCTGTCTTCATCTCCCTTAAGAACCTAGACTGGAATAGAAAGTCAGCCATCTCTGATCCTTTGTTGAAAGAGAAAGTTTGTTTTTAAAAAAAAAATAACATAAAATTGAGAACGTTTTTCACGATGGCCATAAACTTTTTGAGAAATGAGAAGCATGGAACACAGAAGACAGCTCATATTGGCTGAAATAGTGAAAGTCCAGTTATCCATAAATTGATTGTGGTGCGCTATATTTCTTTGATGAGACAAGAGAACCAAATTAGGAAGGTTTTTGAACGCTCCTTGTCTCCAGACTATAGAACATCACTCCCATCCTAAGATAAGCATCATATGAGAAAAGACACAACACAAATGAAAAAAACAAAAATGTAGACAAATGAAACCACAGTTCTATTAATAATACTGGTTCTGTCCATTGACTGTGTTTTTAGGAAGAAGCAACTTACCTTTATCAATGTAAGACTTTGAAAGTCTGTTTCAGTTCCAACATTCCATGGAAAGGGATTCATTAGAGATCTGTAAGATAGTAAGAATCAAAACTTTTCCTAAGGGCCCAATAGTAAATATTTTAGTCCTGTGGGCTTAACAGCCTCTGCATTAGCTACTCAACTCCGTTGTAAATGAAAACAGCAATGGACCACATGTAAATGTAAGAGCATGTCTGTGCTCCAATAATACTTTACTAACGGACACTGAGATTTGAATTTCAAAATTTTCTCATTTTTGTTCTTTTGATTTTTTTTCCCCTAAACATTAAAAAATGTATAAATCATTCTTAGCTTGTAGGTCATACAAGAAACAGACGGCAAGAAAGTTTAGACCTACAGGCCATAGTTTGCTGACTCCTGATCTATGGCAATAAGTAAATATTATGATCTGAAAAATCACACTGGTGATTCAGGGTAATGTTTGAAGGCTAGTAACTCAGGTTCAACTACTGACAGTAGTACTGGAAAGCTTTTTTTTTTCCTAACCCAGTGTCCCAACTAGCAGAATAGAATAATGGTAACTTTTGAATCTCAGTGAATAATCAACAATTATTGAAGTTTTGGGTACATTTTCAGAACTATGGAAAGGCTAAAATTATCACAACACATGACAAAATATATACAAGAAATTTAAGGCTGTCTGGCAGGAAAAGTTTTGATAACTGTAATATGAAAAAGAAAAATTTATGTCTTGTCTTGAAATCATTCCTTATACTTACTAGCCCTAAAGAACCCTTTTTGCTACCCTATTTCTCTATCAGGTAGCATAATGAATGATTTTACACATTTGAGAGAGAGGAAATTAGACACTGATTGTTGTTCTTGCTTGGACTTTTTTGTTCAAGAGAAAAGAACATTGTAATTAAACAAATTATATGCATACATATATGGCATCTATGTATACTCTACAAGTACAAGTTAAGCGACAGATATAGAGCAGAGCTGTGGAGTACTATATGACACTTGATATACAGAAGACAATTTTTAAAAAGAGAAAGATTGGATGGTCAAGTAATCACTCTTCTTTAGCGTGAACTTCAATTAAGAGATGGCAAAAGATGGAATGCTACGGTGATAGCACCT
The DNA here is from genome assembly GCF_014754425.2 of Oryx dammah. NCBI lineage: Eukaryota > Metazoa > Chordata > Mammalia > Artiodactyla > Bovidae > Oryx > Oryx dammah. Next base: position 27,295,425 of record NW_024070199.1, on the reverse strand, counting down.
CTCTCAATTTCAATGAGAGGGTAGGATGTGAACATTTAATAAAACAACTACTACGTGCTCCCAGTGAAGAAGGGAGATAGAGATGGGTTTGGGGGGAGAACCCCTTCTTACAAGAGAAAAACCTAAGAGGTTGTTTCCATCCAGGAAGATGTAAGAAGTTGGGAGTGCCTCGTCACTCATGCCCTATTCTTAATTTACAATTTAACTAAAGTCAGTTGGTCACTAGAAGTGTAAGGAGGTTAACATTCCCAGTCTCAAGCTTTTGAACACTTTCCCCCAAAATATTAAGAGCCCAGACCTGTCCTCAACAGCTGGTCTTCACAATGTTATTGTCCATTATTTGTCTCCACTCTGGCTGAGGCCTGTCTCCACCTTATTCCCCGGATACTCTGCCCTCAATCTTGACTTGGCCTCTTTGTTGAAAGTATTTTCTCTCCTTGGATTCCCTTCCATCCTTGTTCCATGTTTCCCATTCCTACCTATATGCCAGGGCCCAGCATTAGTTCTAGCTGTACTGTGAAGACCCACATGAGCTCCAGCCAAAGCAATATTTCCCCCAAATAATACAAGTCAGGAGTCAAGCCTCCAGGATTTAATGCCTGATGATCGGAGGTTGAGCTGATGCAATACTAATAGAAATAAAGCGCACAATAAATGTAATGTGCTTGAATCATCTTAAAACCATCCCCAGCCATTGACCTCCCCAATCCATGGAAATATTGTCATCCACAAAACCAGTCCCTGGTACCACAAAGTTGAGGACCACTGAAACAACCAAAGGAGTGCTCTCAAAGCTGCAAAGCTCCTGCAGATATGTAATATTACTATTAATATTAGTATAGTAGTATTACTATCTTTTGGAGAAATTAACTATAAATAAAGTTTGGCATTTCTCATATCTTGCTTTAGAGTGTTTCTTAATTGTTTCATACACAGTTGACATTAACAAACCACAAGGTATTAAGGCAGGAGTCACACATCCTATTTCTTTTGTATCCTCAAAGTCTCTAATGCTTAGCTACAGTTAACAATTTCCAGGAAATGAATTATCAAAATAATGGCTTTCTTAATCACAGAACTCCTCATTGGGTCAAGTAAACATAAGTTGTTAAACACAAAAGAAATCATCAATCAGTACACATGACTGCAAATGAAACCTTGAGAGCAGAATAAATGTGAGATGCACTTTCAATGGAATTCAACTATCCTCTTCCATTTCACTCATAGAGTTGTAGTTGGGGAGCTGAACCCCCTAAATCAGAGACTGAGTGTTCCAGGATTGAATAGTTTGCTTCGAGATGCTTCAGCATTTTGTGTAAGGTCAAAGGTTCGAATAGTGCTGCTGCTGCTGCTGCTGCCGAGTCCTATTGGGTATGATTTTCTGTCTGTCCACCCTTCCGAACTCAGCAGTGGGACATGCATCGTCCTATTTCCTCTGGTTGGCCTGATTTACGGATCTTTTAGTCTACAGACTATAACCTCCGGATGAAATCATGAAAAGTTTTAGTTTGCACTTAGGCAAGAGCAGTTTGCTAAACGCATGGACCATCTCCATTCCCAAATGCCCGGAGGCTTAGCTACAGAAGATTTACTTGATTTGACTCTGACTCCTCTTTCCTGGGGCTTCTCTGGTGGTGCAGAGGTTAAAGCGTCCGCCTGCAATGTGGGAGACCTGGGTTCGACCCCTGGGTCGGGAAGACCCCCCCTGGAGAAGGAAATGGCAACCCACTCCAGTATTCTTGCCTGGAGAATCCTATGGACGGAGGAGCTTGGTGGACTACAGTCCATGGGTCGCAAAGAGTCAGACACGACTGAGCGACTTCACTTTCACTTTCCTCTTTCCTAGCCTGCCCATGAGTAGTAGGACGATCCTTGCCATAGTGTAAGTCTTAAGGCTAACATTAGAATAATGCTAAATACAATAAAGCGAGATGAGGACAAATGAAAACGTGACGTTATTACAGAATCAGTGCTTTAGGGACTCGGTTTTCTCCAAGATGGTTCTCAGGGATCCTTGACTGGGTCTGACCCACTCTCTGAGGCCTAATTTGACTTGATCCCAAGTCCTTTGGTCCACGGAGCCAGTAGGACTTGAACTGTGATACCCACTAGACTTCAACAGGCGCTAAGGGGTTGCCTGGGCTCTGGGTCTCACACCAGCTGTGCTGTCTCCATGGTAACAGCGCGGAAGGAGTTATAAGCAGTTCTCTTCCGCCCAACAACCCGCCCTCCGGCGGGACTGACCAATGGTCCCGTGGGTTACCTAAGGGATGGTGTGATTGACAACGGGGTGGGGCGAGCGCGGGGAGCCAGGACGACCTCTATTCAATCGAAGTTGAGGCCTGTCCCAGGACCCGCAGCCATCGACCAATTAGAGTGCGTAACGGAGGGCGACGTGCCCACCCACCACGCTCCGTGTTGCCTGGAGCTGCGGCGGCGTAAGCAAATGAGGGGAAATTCTGCAGTTAAAAGAGTGGCGCTGATTAGCCAATCCAGAATCTCCTAGATGAAAGCCCACTTGTGATTCGTCCTGAGTAGCAAGCCCCTGTGGGCTGAAACTGGCTGGGCTGAGAGGCGTGAGTATGGGACCTGGGAGATGCGAAGCCAGGTGAGCGGGGTGGAGGTGAGAAAAATAGGGACGGCTGAAGAGAGGAGAGAGAATCGTACGGGGTTGTGGCTGACGAGGGGCTGGAATAAGGCTGGGAGCGATGGCGGGGCAGGGATCTCTCAGACTAGCATCACCGCTAATCTCCACCCGAGGTGCGGCGGCCAGTAGATGCTGAAACGGGGGAAATCTCGTGATCAAAACCTTAATTTCTCTCCCAACTACTGGGAAGTGGCCAGGCGAACATTCTGAAGATGAGACCTGGGGGGAACTGTTTTCCTGTGGCCGGTTTGAATCAGCGACTGGGCAGGGAAATTGTTCACTCTCCAGCACTGTAAGGGCTGCCTGCTGGGGGTCCCCGGGCGGTGTGGATGACAGACAGGCTGTGGTTACGCACTTTCAAATAGCAACAGCACCCAGGAAAAAAGGTGGAAGGATGTAATCTGGATCCACTGATCTTCCTTTTCTATTCATCGTGTGAAGAGATGATGCCATATCGGTGTTATTTTGGTAGTATGGCAATTGATTTTTTCCCAGACTTGCATTTGATTTCATTACAAGAGTAGAGGCATTATCCTAATATTTTAAAATTCAAACCATATTGAAGTGTTTAAAGTAGAAAAAAGTGTGAAAGTTCACCCTCTCCCACCCAATTATTTTTGAAGACTTGGAACAGCTGTAAAGGAAAATGAAAAGGAACCCTCCAGAAACAGTTCACTACTGTAACCTATTCTCGTTTTTCTTTAAGACTTACTTTTTATTGAGGTAACATTGGTTTATAACATTGTATGTTTCATGTGTACAACATTGTATTTCCATCTCTATATGCTCTACAATGTTCAGTTCAGTTCAGTCTCTCAGTCTTGTCTGACTCTTTGTGACCCCATGAACTGCAACACACCAGGCCTCCCTGTCCATCACCAACTCCCGGAGTTCACTCATACTCAATGTCCATCGAGTCGGTGATGCCATCCAGCCATCTCATCCTCTGTTGTCCCCTTCTCCTCCTGCCCCCAATCTCTCCCAGCATCAGAGTGCTCACCACCAAAAATTTAGTTTCTGTCAATCACCCTACAGTTGATCCCCTTTAGCCATTTGGTATCCTCCCTACAGTCTCCTCTGATAACCACTGCTCTGTTCTCTGGATCTCCCTCTTGTTTTGGTTTGCTTTGTTCATTTTTGTTTGTTTATTCCTAGTATGAGTGAAATTATGTGGTATTTGTCTTTCTCCACTTACTTCACTTAGCCTTAAGAGCGATTCATGTTGGCCTGGCAAGATTTCATCTTTTTTAATGGTTCAATAATGTTCCATTTTATATATGTATATATATTGGTGGCTCAAACGGTAAAGAATCTACCCTCAATGCGGGAGACCAGGGTTTGATCCCTGGGTTGGGAAGATCCCCTGGAGAAAGGAATGACTACCCACTCCAATATTCTTGGCCTGGAGAATTCCATGGACAGAAGACCCTGGAGGGCTGTAGTCCACAGGGTCCCAAAGAGTTGGACACGATTGAGAGACTAACACTTTCACTTCACGTGTATCTATTTCTCTCTCTCTCTCTCTCTCTCTATATATATATATATATATATATATACACCCAACTTCTTTATCCATTCACCTGTTGATGGGCACTGAACTTGTTTCCATATTTTAGATATTGTAAATAATGCTGTGGTGAACACAGAGTCACATATATCTTTTCAAATGGGTGTTTTCATGTTCTTTAGATAAATGCCCAGAAATGGGATAGCTGGGGTTTTTGGTAGTTGTATTCTTAATATTTTGAGGAATCTCCATACTGTCTTCCATAGTGCCTGCATGCTCCGTCACTAAGTCATGTCTGACTCTTTGCGACCTTATGGACTGTAGCTCTAAGGCTTCTCTGTCCATGGAATTCTCCAGGCAAGAATACTGGAGAATGGGTAGCCATTCCCTTCCCCAGGGGATCTTCCTGACCCAGGGATCGAACCCGGGTCTTCTGCATTGCAGGCAGATTTTTTTACCATCTGAGGAAGATGGCTAACCACCAGGGAAGCCCAATTCTTAGAAGAGGGTTGAAAAAGCCTTGAATATTAAATAAGAGGCTTCCCAGGTGGCACAGTGGTAAAGAGTCCACCTGCCAGTACAGGAGACACAGAGACACCAGTGCGATCAGTGGATTGGGAAGATCCCTTGGGGAAGGAAATGGTAACCCACTCCCATATTCTTGCCTGGAAAATTCTTTTTATATTTTTTTAAATCAAGCTTTACTCAATAATTTAGCTATTCCAATAAGGGAAATAATCACAAGCATTATGCCCACACTCAGTTAACAAGATAAACTGACTAGATGTTCACTCTTTCCCCACAAAAACATTCTGTACTTTATCCAGCCCTTCCTTTCTATGCTTAGTAAGAAAATGTATGGTTTTTTGGTTATGAAGTGACAAACTTCATTCTTATAGGAGGTTGGGGATATTCATCTCAATACTTGAAAGCTGTCCCATGTACAGAACCCAGTGTCTCATGAACTTCCATGTTTCTCTGGAGGAGTGAAGGGCAATATTTCTAATGATACCAGCTTCAAGTACCATTTGCCCTGTATTCTAGGTGTTAGAGTTGGTACAAGTCTTACAGGTAATTTACGTAATATCCAAAACAGCAGCAACTGCACTTAACTAGTTATCTTGCTAAGGGCAGTACAGTCAACCAAGCAGGAAACCTGAGTCACCTCTAATGCCACCTTCCTAAGCCCCTTCCCATTTGCACAGCTAAGATGAAGCCCAGACCTGCCTCATCTCTTATCTGGAGAATTGCAGTAGTCTCCTAACTGGTCACTAGTCTCTGTTCTCTGATCTCAGCTCATATGTACCCTGCTACCAATTACCTTTTTAAAAATTAATATTTATCTCAAAAATTTCAAAAACAGTGAATATTGCCCAGGAAATTATAACAAAGACCTATGCACAAACAACTAGATTAATAAACATTAACTTTTTTCTGCTCATCTGCTTAAGTTTTTTATTTTCAAGAAATAAACCATCACAGATTTAGTTCAGATCCCTTTGTTCTCTCTCCTGGCCCCATTCTCCTTCCTTCCTCCCTCCCCAGAGACATACAATCTCCTGAAATTGTTTTGTGCCATTTATGCCCATGGTTTTATGTTTACTGCATATGTGTATGTCATAAATATATAATGATTTAGGTATTTTTTTAATTTTAAAGATACAAATAGTATAGTGTTGTGGGCTTCGTTCTGCAGCTTGCTTTTAGACTCAATATTGTTTTTTTTGGGTTGGCCAAAAAGATCATTTGTGTTTTTCCATAAGATGTTATGGAACACACTTTTTGGCCAAACCAGTAGATACATTCATGTCAGTACAGCTAGCTCAAGTTCATTGATTTTAAGTTGTCATGAGTATATAATACCCCTCCCCCTACTGATGGACATTTAGATTTTCTCAGATGTTTTGCTATCATGAACACCTTTGTTCACATCTGTTTATGCCAGAGTTTATTTATCTAGGCTTGGGCTTCTCTCATAGCTCAGTTGGGGAAGACTCTGCCTGCAATGCAGGACACCCAGGTTCAATCCCTGGGTCGGGAAGATCCCCTGAAGAAGGAAATGGCAACCCACTCCAGTTCTTGCCTGGAGAATCCCATGGACAGGAGATCCTGGCAGGCTACAGTCCATGGGGTTGCAAGAGTCAAATGTGACTTAGTGACTAAACCTCCACATGGTTCTTTAAGGCAGTGGCACTTATATGCAGAGTACATCATGAGAAACGCTGGGCTGGAGGAAGCACAAGCTGGAGTCAAGATTGCCGGGAGAAATATCAATAACCTCAGATACGCAGATGACATCACCCTTATGGCAGAAAGTGAAGAAGAACTAAAGAGCCTCTTGATGAAAATGAAAGAGGAGAGTGAAAAGTTGGCTTAAAGCTCAACGTTCAGAAAACCAAGATCATGGCATCCGGTCCCATCACTTATGGCAGATAGATGGGGAAACAGTGGAAATGGTGGCTGACTTTATTTTTCTGGGCTCCAAGATGACTGCAGATGGTGACTGCAGCTATGAAATTAAAAGATGCTTACTCTTTGAAAGGAAAGTTATGACCAACCTAGACAGCATATTCAAAAGTAGAGACATTACTTTGCCAACAAATAATGTCCGTCTAGTCAAGGCTATGGTTTTTCCAGTGGTCATGTACGGATGTGAGAGTTGGACTATAAAGAAAGCTGAGCGCCGAAGAATTGATGCTTTTGAACTGTGGTGTTGGAGAAGACTCTTGAGAGTCCCTTGGACTGCAAGGAAATCCAACCAGTCCATCCTAAAGGAGATCGGTCCTGGGTGTTCATTGGAAGGACTGATGTTGAAGCTGAAACTCCAGTACTTGGGCTACCTGACGCAAAGAGCTGACTCATTTGAAAAGACCCTGATGCTGGGAAAGATTGAGGGCAGGAGGAGAAGGGGATGACAAAGGATGAGATGGTTGGATGGCATCACCGACTCGATGGATATGGGTTTGGGTGGACTCCGGGAGTTGGTGATGGACATGGAGGCCTGGCGTGTTGTGGTTCATGGGGTCGCAAAGAGTCGGACACGACTGAGCGACTGAACTGAACTGAACTGCCCCTTTGGTCATTTGGAGTTTGTGAGGGCACCTTTGGTTATTAGTGTGATTTTGGAGGCACTCCTAGGGTTTACAGAGCAGGACTGGGGCTGCTGGAAGTCCCGTGATACACTGGACAGCCCCTCACCATGAAGAATTGTCCTTCATCCTGCAAAACATCCCAAGTGTCTCACAGGTTACTCATTTCTAATATGAACCCAGAATCTAACTCCATTTTTTATATAAGCATAATGTATCTTTTGGCACAGTTGAACATAGTAAAATTTCCAGGAATGCAACTCTAATGTAAATCAGGGGGAAATTATACTTATTTGTAGTTTGGAACTCTTAACAGAGTCGTTCATCACTGTAGAAAACCCCGTAAGTGAAGGCAGCCCAGCCCGTGGTATTTGAGCTGCTGTAAAACACACCTGCATCAGCCTGCATTTGTAGTTTTTGCATTCATGCCGATTCTAAGTTTAGGTGCGAGCATCTGAGTACAGTCCTTCATTACGTATTCTAGTGTAGTCAGCCTGAACGTTTGTATATTTAAACATATGCTGTTTTATTACGAATAACTTTCCATTTAAAATTGGCTTGTGCGTATGATATAAAGCAGAGATCTGGTTTTATTATTGTCTGATTGGATAATCACGTATCCCAACACTGTCTATAAAATCCTCTACCCATTGACTATAAAGCCAACTCTGTCCTGTGCAAAGTTCTCCTGAATGCGTGGCTCTGCTTCTGGGCTTTCTGTTTTGTTCCACTGGCCCATGTGTCTCTATGCCACTATCACGCTGTTTTAATTACCGTGGTTCTATAATGTGTCTTGCGGCAGTTGGTAACATGAAAGGCGAGTTTTCCATCCTAGTTCCCAAAATTGTTTTTGCTATTCTTGGGTTTTTGCTTTTGCATGTGAATTTAGGATTGGTTTTCAAGTTCCATAAAAAACGATTTTGAGATTTTGGTTAGAATTGCATTGAGCTGATAACTTAAGGAAAATTGAGTTTAAATATTAAACCATCTCATCCTTTCAGGAACAGGGGTTATTTCTCTATTCAGGCCTTTAAAAAAAAAAATATATATATATATATATATATCTTTGAATAAAGTTTTATACTTTTTGCCATAAAAATCTTCACATCTTTTGTTGGATTTATTCCTACTTCCCCATATATTCTTATTCATACACACAACCCTTTTATTGCAAAAGTTTCAAATATATTCAAAAGTATAGGAAACAGTGTAGGAAAATTCATATATTCACCACTCCAGCTTCAACAGTGAATTCAGGACTAGCCTTGTTTTATATTGACCCCTTTCTCCTCTGTCCTAGATGATTATAAAATTCTTAGACATCATTTTCTATTATTTGTGTTGTGTGTGTTTGTGTATTTGTATATTAAAAGTAATCTTTTGTAATATAACCACATCATCACATTAAAAAAAACATTATTTTTCACTTAAAAAATAAACAGTGATTCCCTAACATCATCAAATTTTTCCCAGATACTGTTCAGATTTCTCCAGTCATCTCATAAAAGGTTTTGTATAGCAGGTTTGTTTGAGTCAGGAACCAAACAAGGCCCATATATTACATTTGTCTGGTATGTCTCTTCAGACTTGCTTTGAAGTAAACTTTTTTTGGAAGAGTAAAAGACACATAATGAAAAATATGCAAATCAGACGTGTACAGCTAGATACAGTTTAGCAGAATTAACAAAGCTGTGTAACCCACATCTAGCTGAAGAAACAAAATTTCATAAGTACCCCAGAAGCCCCTTTAGTCACTTCTTTCTTCACGGCAACCACACTCCTGACTTCTAACCCCCAAATTAGTTTGAACTGTTTTTGAACATTATATACATGTTATTACACAGTGTGAACTCTTTTGCCTCTAGCTTTTTATATTTAATATTTTCAAAACTTACCCACATTGCTGGATATAGTTGTGGTCTGTTCATTCTTACTTCTTTTTACTCTTTCATTGTATGAATGAATAAATTGTATCTATAATACCAACTCTTTGCAACCCTAAGGACTGTAGCCCACAAGGCTCCTCTGTCCATGGAATTTTCCAGGCAAGAATACTGGAATGGGTTGCAATTTGCTCCTCCAGGGGATCTTCCCGACCCAGGGATCGAACCTGGGTCTTCTGCATCTCCTGCATTAGCAGGAAGATTCTTTAACACTAGTGCCACCTGAGAAAGCTCACCTTATCTATTCAGTTGAGGTATATTTAGGTCATTTCAGTTTGTAACTATTTCTAATAGGTCTGCCCTGAACTTCTGTGCATCTTTTAGTGAACTTATGACATGTCTGTTGGGGACACACCCAGCAAGAGAACAGCTGGATCTAGGGTTCACATATTTAGCTTTATTAGATATAGCCAAAGAGTCTCCAAAGTGCTAATAAGAACTTACACTCTCACCAGCAGAGTACAAGGCTTCCAGTTTCTCCACATTTTGGTCAACACTTGGAGTTGTCCATCATTTTCATTTTAGCCATTCTGGTAAGTGTCTAGAGGTACTGTATTTTATTTCCAGTTTTCTAATGAAGGAGATGGGAATACCAGACCATCTGACCTGCCTCTTGAGAAACCTGTATGCAAGTCAGGAAGCAACAGTTAGAACTGGACATGGAACAACAGACTGGTTCCAAATCGGGAAAGGAGTACGTCAAGGCTGTATATTGTCACGCTACTTATTTAACTTATATGCAGAGTACATCATGAGAAACTCTAGGCTGGATAAAACACAAGCTGGAATCAAGATTGCCAGGAGAAATATCAATAACCTCAGATATGCAGATGACACCACCCTTATGGCAGAAAGTGAAGAAGATCTAAAGAGCTTCTTGATAAAGGTAAAAGAAGAGAGTGAAAAAGTTGGCTTAAAGCTCAACATTCAGAAAACTAAGATCATGGTATCTGGTCCCATCACTTCATGGCAAATAGATGGGGAAACAGTGGAAATGGTGGCTGACTTTTTATTTTTCTGGGCTCCAAGATCACTGCAGATGGTGACTGCAGCCATGAAATTAAAAGATGCTTACTCCTTGGAAGGAGAGTTATGACCAACCTAGACAGCATATTCAAAAGCAGAGACATTACTTTGCCAACAAAGGTCCATCTAGTTAAGGCTGTGGTTTTTCCAGTGGTCATGTATGGATGTGAGAGTTGGACTGTGAAGAAAGCTGAGCGCCGAAGAATTGATGCTTTTGAACTGTGGTGTTGGAGAAGACTCTTGAGAGTCCCTTGGACTGCAGGGAGATCCAACTAGTCCATTCTAAAGGAGATCAGTCCTGGGTGTTCAATGGAAGGACTGATGCTAAAGCTGAAACTCCAATACTTTGGCCACCTGATGCAAAGAGCTGACTCATTTGAAAAGACCCTGATGCTGGGAAAGATTGAGGGCAGGAGGAGAAGGGGATGACAGAGGATGAGATGGCTGGATGGCATCACCAACTCAATGGACGTGAGTTTGAGTGAACTCCGGGAGCTGGTGATGGACAGGGAGGCCTGGCGTGCTGCAGTTCATGGGGTCGCAAAGAGTTGGACACAACTGAGCAACTGAACTGAAGTGAGCGATTAATGAAGTTGAGCACTTTTCACATATATATTGGCCATTTGTATATCCTCTGTCAAGGGTTTATTCTTAGCTGCTTGATCTGTCAGTTTCTGAGAGAGACCTATTAAGACCTGCATTGATGAATCCTCCTCCCACCCCAATCATCAGAAGTTTCCCAGAATGAATTCAGACTTTGTGTGTCACCCCCTAGGAAACCCAGGAGCACCGAGAAGCGCAGCAGCACCGCTAACAGCAGGACCAGCTCGTCGCACTGTGCCCGGTGCTGTGCTGCGCATGGCCGGCACGGTGCTCGGCGTGGGGCCGGGCGTGTTCATCCTCGCCCTGCTCTGGGTGTTGGTGCTGCTGCTGTGTGCCCTGCTGTCCAGAGCCTCGGGGGCAGCGAGGTAAGGCCTTCTCTCTAGCTGGGAGTCCGAGCTAAAAGCAATCAGATGCGAAATCGCTGAAGCTCATGAAACATTTAGAATTCAGGAGCTCATTGTCATTACCGGCAGTTGGAAGGAGTTGCATTTTAACCTCTTTATCATAAGCACTGACTGTGTTATTTATACTCGGAAGCAGAGGTGGGAGGAGAAGGGAGGGGGTACATGTCAGCTCGCAGCACACAGGAGATGAGGACATGGGAGATGAAAAGAGAATCTGCTTTTGCTGTCGCTTGAGTTTCTTGGGGTCACGCGTGTGCATGTTTCTTAATTGGTGAGATTCATGGCAGGTGCTGGGTCCAGCCCCTGAGGCTCCAGCCCAGGGCCCCGGGAAGCTGAAGGGTCGTGGATGACTTGGGCTGGTGTTGACTTAAAGAATCAGAGCATAAGCTGACTCTTAAGGACACTGTAGAGTCATCCTCCCTGGCCAGATTGTGTAGGTACAAAACAAGTTACAGCATTTACTAAAGGTTTTTGGTTTCAAACCCAGCAGTGGGGGATCAGGGAAGGACCACTTCGGGTTTCCATGTGACCACACAGAGGTCAAAATAAAAGCTACCTATTCCTGACAGAGTACGGTTGGCATATATACACTTCTGTGTGTAAAACTGACTCGTGGGAAGCTGCTGTATAACAGGGAGCCCAGCTCGGTGCTCTGTGCTGACCTAGAGCGGGGAGATGTGGAAGGCTTAAGAGGGAGGGGATAGATGTGTACATAAAGCTGATTCACCTTGTTGTATGTTAGAAACCAACACAGCATTGTAAAGCAATTACCCTCCAATTAAAAATAAATTTCAAAAATCCCACCAATTCCCATTCTTAGGGACTTGGAACTCCCGGGAATAACAGGAATGCGTTCTGCTGGTGCCTGTCTGGGAAGACGGGTTTTGGGAGGAAGGGGAAACGTTTCTGAATTCCTGTGGCGCTGGTGCAGCACACTGGGCCCTGTTAGTGGATCGAGACAGAATATGGGCCCCAGGGCAAAGCCAGGCGCAGCCTAACACGAAACCGTGCTGTTAACCCCCTGTCTTTGGGCCACAGGTTCTCTGCCGTTTTCGTGTTCCTCGGTGCTCTGATCATCACAGCCGTTCTGTTGCTCTTCCCTCGAGCCAGTGACGCCCCAGCCCCTGAGGCAGAGATGAAGGTAAAAACCTGGGTTTGTTTTGTCGTCCTCTTTCTCCTGGTCTAGACCTCTGCCCTGCCCCGCGTGGTCCCCAATGCCAGGAGGGCTAAAGTGTGTTCAAAAAATTATAAAGTTGAAACCAGGATGGGGCATGGGGGCGGCTCAGGGTGAATTTTAAACTCCCTCCTGCTTGTTTCCGTGCCCACTGGCAACACCTCGAGGCAGCTGTTTGCCTGGATTTGGCTTCTGAGCGAGCATTACCGTGGGGCCAGAGACGAGCAGGCAGGCTCCCACTCCTGGTCGCCTGGGCTCCGAAACTCCGATCCCAGGTGACACTTAGGTAGTGCCCTGAGGCGCTAATCGACATGGTTTTTCATCGTGTGTTTGGATTTTCCCGCTGGCGGTGAGGAGGGAGTATTCTCTATAGAGAAGAGCAGAGGGGAGGGAGGAACACCGCTGCGGAGCGTGGACAGTGTAGCCAGAGATGCACTTCACACTCACAGCCTTCGGGGAGTCCCTTCCGGCCTCATTTCCAGAACCGGATCTTCCAGCACCTACCTGTGTAAATGGAGTTTTATCATCTCTCTCATAGACGCCCCCCATCCTGGTTCCTTCCTGACTGGGGCTCTGGCTTTACCATGGTTTCAGATCTCTACAGTCTTGATAATCTCTACAGTCTTGACATCCTGTGGCCCATTACTCCTTCTAGCAACTTCTTTCCGCTATTTTAATTTTTTAAGCTATAATGGTGGCACTTCCTTGGAGGTCCAATGGTTAAGACTTCACCTTCCCTGATCCAATCCCTGATCAGGTAACTAAGATCCCACATGCCTCGTGGCCAAAAAATCAAAACAGTGTTGTAATAAATTCAATAAAGACTTTAAAAATGCTCCACATCACCAAAAAGAAAAAAAAAACAAACAAAAAAGAAGTAATGGTGATAATAGCTAACACTGTTTAAGGCATCACTATGTGTGGGGTCCTGTGCTAAGCATGTTATTTACATGCTCTCATTCAAACCTCAGGACAACCCTAAGTAGCACGACACAGGTACCGTTAGTGTCCTGTTTCATAGGTCAGGATGCTAAGGCTGGGAGGGGCTAGGGTACCTTACCCAGGAAGAGGCCGAGCAAGGATGCAAGCTGAGGCCTGTCTTCAATACCTTCATACTGGGGACCCAGCAGAATATCAGGGGCCATCACCGAGAGTTTAAAGGCAACTGTTTTGACACCAGACAACAGTATGCAAACCTATGTTATAACTTCTGAACTAGACTTGGCACCCCTTTCTAGCACTGTGTAGGACTGACCATGGTAAAAGGGAAGAAATTCATTCTGAAAATTCCAAGGGAAATAATACTTAGCCACACAAAACTAAGGCGCTGTTTTCATACCTGCTGGGTTTTTTGGTCAGCATCTGACAAACCACTCTGACCATGCCAGGACGGTGACCAGTTTCCCTGTCTTAAATGGGGAAAGCGATGAAGTCTGGGTATTTTTGAATCACTGGGGATGTGGACATTGGAAGAAGGGCCCAGAGCAAACCCTGTCTTGAACTCAATCCCTCTTCCCTCTTTGCTCTGTCATGTGAGTTTCAGACCCAGTTTCAGACCAGGAGAGCAGATCAGCCTTTAGAGCAAAATCTGTTCATCAGTGCGGCCAGCAGAGACTGGAGTTCTCATTCTCAGGTTTGGAGTCCCAGCCCCTGTAAGCAGCCCGGCTCAATACTGTATCAATAATACATGGCCTGGGCCTTCCATACCCAAGGCCTGCTAATTGGCTAATTAAAAAGTGAGCCGTGTCGAACGAGCAAACATGTAGCCCGCGAGAGACGTGTTCAGTCCTGGAGCCAAGGCCAAAGTCATGTCAGAGCCGTTTCATCCAACTGACCTTTGTTGTAAGCTGGCTGTTGGGGTAATCTCCAGAGCAGCTCTCTCCCCTGGTGTCCTTGGATCTCAGTGATCACAGCAGAGCTTGGACTTGACAGGTGCTTTGTGCATCTCTGCTGTATTAGTTTCCTACTGCTGCTGTAACAAATTACTGCAAGATCAGTGGCCTACAACAGTCATTTACTATCTTAGAGTTCCACAGGCTAGAATCCCAAAATCAGCCTCCTTGGGCTAAAATCAAGGGGTTGGCAGGGCTGTCTTTCTTTCTGGAGGTTCTGGGGAGAAATGTTTCCTTGCCTTTTCCGCTTCCAGGGGCCACCCTTGGGCTTGTGGACCTCTTGCTCCCTCTTCAGAGACAGCAAAATAGCATCTCTCTGTGTCTGCCTCCATCCTCACATCTCTGTGTCTCTGACCCTCTCTCCCGCCTCCCTCAACGTCTTCTGAAGAGCCCTGTGATTACACTGGGCCACATGTATTAAACAGTTCAGGCCAGCCTCCTTATTTTTTTATTGGAGTATAATTACTTTATGATGTGTTAGATTCCGCTGTGCAGTGACGTGAATCAGCCGTATGTACACAGATATCCCCTCCCTCTTGGACCTCCCTCCCACCCCACCCCCATCCCACTCCTCTGGGTCATCACAGAGCGTCAAAACTCCCTGTGCTATAGAGCGGCTTCCCACTAGCTGTCTGTTTTACACATGGTGGTGAATATATGTCAATCCCAACCTCCCAGTTTGTCCTACTCTCTACTTCCCCCCAAAACATAAATACAATGGAACATTATTACCCCTAAAAAGGAACAAAGGTAAGGCATTTGTAGAGACAAGGATGGACCCAGAGTCTGTCATACAGCACGAACTGAGTCAGAAAGAGAAAAACAAATATCGTATATTAACGCATATATGTGAAATCCAGAAAAATGATACAGATGAACCTGTTTGCAGGGCAGGAATAGAGGCACAGAGGTATGGACAGAGAATGGACAGTCTCCCTATTTAAGGTCAATGGATTAACAACTGTAATTCCATCTACAACCTTAATTCTCCTTTGTCATGCAATTTAACCCATTCAGAGTTTCTGGAGATCAGGATGTGGACATTGTAGGGCCATTATCCCATCAACCACAGCCCTGCAGGTATTTGGGAATGTCTTCAGGTACTAGGTTCTGAAAGCTTCGGGAAGTTGCAATGTCCCTGGTCACTTGGTTTGTGTTCCTGCTCTGTTAAGTCTGTAGATTAAACTGCTTTTTCCTGCCCAAACTTAGGCAGCACCCGTTGGATCTGTGGAAAACAGAGTTCCAGCAGTGAACGGTAGACAAGTGAGAAGAGCCAATATGAATGACAGGCCTCTGTCAGCAAAGACCAGCAGCTCTGGCCTCAATTACGGCTGGTTGCCAGGCAGCCAACTGTACAAACTGGGACAAGTTTCCTTTCCTCTTAGTGTTTCAGGACCGCAGGTAAATGGCCATTTCCCCAGCCCTTGGATTGCTGGGTTATGTTAGGGTTCAGAACTCCTCTGGTAAAAGTTTTAGGGTCCCGTTGTCATTTTGAAAATGACCCCTCCTAAGTTGGCCATGGGTTGATGGAATGGGGGTTTGAATCTTGAGTATGTGGGGGATTACTATACTATTGTGTTTTTATACATGTTTAAAGTTCTCCATAATGAAAAATTGACAGCCACAAAATAAGCCTTTCTGAGACCAAGCAAGCAAGGTTCTCATTCATTCTTTCAGATAACTCATTTCAGAACAGAAAAGAACTTTCCTTCAGAGTGTTTATGCATCTCCTACATCAAGCCTATGTTTGTTCCCTGTACTTTATTAAACCTTTTCATGAAGCTTCTCTTTATCTTGTATTTCTGGCTCAGCATGTTGAGAAAAAGGTTCTTATCCATTTGCAGGATGTTACTGGAAGTACGAATATGGACAGATCCTGGGCCCACTCATCAGAGATTCCAGTTGAGCCCAGTCAAGGCGCAGACGTGACAGTAATTTCACTTTTAATGTTTCTTTCTCCAGATTGTAGATGCCTTTTTCATTGGCCGCTATGTCCTGCTGGCTTTCCTCACTGCTGCCTTCCTTGGAAGCCTTTTCTTGGTTCTAATCCATCACATCCTGGAGCCAATCTATGCCAAACCACTGCGGTCCTACTGAGTCGTCTTCAGGAAAACCAAGACCTTGTTCTCCCCCGCGCTTTGATGTCACTGGTGAGCAGCAAGGTACTGTTCAGAGCTTTGTGTTGACAGCCTTCCTGCCTTAAGATCAGAGGATCATCTCTTCATCACGAAGACAAATCCGTTGAGTCCTGGCTTCCAGAAACAGGATTGCAGAATTGCCCCTGAGGAGAGATTTCTCACCAGCTTAAGGGGGATATCACTGTCTTCTCAGCACCTGTACCTCAGGTTTTGCACCTCTTTTGAAAAGGAAATAGCAACAGCGATCTGCTTAGGTTTTTCAGTCAAGACATCAGCAAGTGAATTTTGAGAAAAAGGGTACTTTAGCTTGTCCTGTCCAACGGATGGAAGAACTTGGTCCTTTTTGATATGTGAAATACTTAATTTCAAGGTCAAGATCATTTGGGAAAGAAAAGCCCTCCAAGTTCAAAAGACTATTTTAATATGGTGACTTGGAGACGTATATCAGATGCCAGCTATGCAGCCCTGTGCATGTCACACCACGGGGCTCCACAAAGGCCTCGGTATCACTTTCCGCTGCCTTGAGAAAGCAGTCAACAGCAGCCAGAGGACTGACTTTCACCTCGAACTCCTGGACACAGCTTCCTGAATCTAGCATTTCAGTAGTTCAGGTCCATGGAGGGATTAGAGGCAGAGTTTGGAAACATCAGTTGTGTGTCCTGCGGCTCTCTCTAGATTCTTCTCCCGGTATTTGGTGGTCTTTGTTCCTTTATTTAGTGTAAGTGTCCATGTTGAGTTATTGTCATCTCTTTCATCTTTGTAGCTCTTTCTCCAAAGCTGATGAGGAATGTCTATCCCCAGGCTTAGATATAACTTTATACGTAAGTTCCCAGACCAAGTGAAATCTGTCATTAAATGGTGGGTGGGGGCGGGCAGCTCTAGGCTGTTTCCACTTTGGGAGTCTCAACCTGGCACCCAAAAACTATTTGAAGGACCTTCTGGCTGAAAATTAAGAACCAGAAAACAAGTTGGAAAAAGAACTTTGATAGAGTACATGCTATGTGCCAGTAGTGCACAAGTCTTTTTTTTCCTCCCTCCACAAATGTAAATCACAAGCCTGTGTGTTAAGGGCAAAAATAAACTTTCATACAAAGGGTATTTTAACTCGGCCTGTCTTCTGTAGATCCCATAACTACCGGCAGTGGTGAAGTGAATGCTGGATCACTTTATATCTTTATGCTCAAAGCAATCATGTCCAACCCTTAAGGAAAAAAAAAAGAAACCACAGGATTGGGATGAGAAATAGAAGGCTGAGAGGGCACAAAATCACAAAATGAATTTCACTAAGCTCTATGGGGGGGACCCCTGATATCAATGGTTAATATGGTACCCCTTGTGCTCAAGCCTTCCTGGAGACAGAGCTTAGAGGGTGTCCCTTAAATACAAACAGAAATCATCTCAGTGTTGCCATTCGTTGTTCTTTGATCAATGGCCTCAGCACAGGTTGTGCTACTCAGAGGGAATCCTGTGGCAAAGAAACTGGTGAACCCACTGTTTGGGAGGTGGGAGGAGAGCAAGTCAGGGCTTCTATGTAAGAAAACAGGTTATTTCAGTTCAGTTCAATTCAGTCACTCAGTTGTGTCTGACTCTTTGTGACCCATGGACTGCAGCATAGCCTCTTAAAATTGTATCCTGACCAAGACTACATCAGGACATTACCCCCCACTAATCCACTAGGTGGCGCTGTCTCAAGCTGGCAGAACACGCTAGGTAATTTTTTGACAAGTTCTTTCTGTGTCTCATAAAATAGAGGTAAAGCTAACATTCTTTACTGATGCACAGTATCAGATATTTAATCTAAAAATTCATCAGAGTTATTGTACGCTGTTGAGTTGCTAGGAAATGCACTATCATTCACTCATGTTGCACACAGCAGGTAAAAACGTTCACTCCGAGCTCACTGTGAGCCCACAGGGTGTGAAGCATGGTCCTTGTGGAATAAATCCACTCGAGAACGAGGCTCTGAGGCTTCCTGGCTGCCTTCCTGACTCTGTCCTGGGATGAAGACATCCAAATCATTTCTAAGTGTTTTTATTCTCACATAAAGTAAGCCATTTCTTGTTCTGTTCTCTGAGACAGACTTTTCTATCAGCTCTGTCCTGTCATTGCTGCAGCTGAACGATTTTGTTTTGCTTTGATTTGCATCGATGGGTCAGGAAACGTGCTGTGGGGACATCCCTGGTGGTCCAGTGGTTAAAGAATCCGACTGCCAATGCAGGGGACACAGGTTCCATGCCTGATCCAGGACGACCCCACATGCCATGGAGCCATGAACCCATGTGCCACCTCAGTTGGCCTGTGTGCCACTACCCCATGGGTATGAATCTCACTGCAATGAGAAGTCCTGGTACCCCAACAAAGAGTAGCCCCCACTCAGCAACAAAGACTCGGCACAGCCAAAAATAAATACAAATACAAAAGAAACCTGCTGCGATTATTTCACAGCTGAGAGACAAGCAGAGAGAGAAGGGGATTGTAAAAGTTGCACAAGTAGTAACGAGGCTCCCACTTGACACTGGGATCCTGGTATCTCATTTCTCAAACAGTTTAATGATCAGTTTTGGCTTTCAGGAAACTCCTTATTTTTCCTAACTACTTACACCCACCATTCCTCTGACCCATATCCAGAACAGGTAAAGGTCTCATTAAAGAATTCCTAATTAACACTTAGGTATTAGTCACCCAGTTGTGTCCGACTCTGTGCCCACCAGAGTGGTCTGTAGCCCACCAGGCTCCTCTGTCCGTGGGCTTCTCCAGGCAAGAATACTGGAGTGGACTGCCATTTCCTTCTCCAGGGGATCTTCCTTACCCAAGATCAAACCTGGGTCTCCTGCATTGCAGACAGATTCTTTACCATCTGAGCTGCCAGGGAAGCTCAACCAGTTAACATTTCTAGTACAAATAAAAAACATTTTATCAGGACTTCTTGGCATGAAGCTTTAAATATTTGGTTCTTACCACATAGGAGCAACTTTCCAGACGTGGGAATGGGAACCCCACGAGTATGAATCTGAAGAAGTGATTATCCTCACAGGAGCATAAAAACTCAGGATTGGAAGAGATTTTATCACCCACAGAATTCAACCTTTCATCTCTATTTCCAGCCCAGATACTTGGGAATATTCTCTTATTTACCTGCTGAACTCACAATTTTTATTGTATTTAGCAAACACGTACGAGGTGCTTTTCTAAGCACCCCTTAAGTATTAACTAACAGCATCCTTATAGCAACTCTTAAGTATTCTTAATACCCCCATTTCACAAACAGGGAACAGAGGGCAAGGTGGTTTGCTTGAGGTCACTCAGCTAGGAGTTAAACAGGAACCAGGACTAAAGTCAGGCAGTCTCAGCTCTTCACTGTCTTTTACCACGTTGCCCTGTAAGGTGAAAACAAAGGAAAAGGGAGGAGACAGGAAGTAGCAAGGAAATGCAGTTGAGTCTACTGCAATATCTGGAATCTCAGGAATCCAGGGCTATGCAATCAGAAGCCACATGGACTCAGGGACAGCTTCACTGATCAGCTCTGGTTTGGGGGACCCTGCGCTATAAGACTTCAGCTTCCCCCTCAAGGAAAGCTCCTCACTGATGGAGCGACTGGTGGATTCCCTGTCAAGGACACACAACGACCATCTCTCTCTTCAGCACTGCCTGCCTGGAAAAATGGATACTTGGGTTGGTTTTCAGAGGCGCCAATGGAAGAACCAAAGCCACAAGGCGAGAATGTGTGTGCGTTTCTTGACCTCTGTCTCTAGCAAGCCACATCAGTTGCTGTTTACTCAAGGAAAATATTTCCAAGCCCCTCCCCACCCACCCACCCACTCAACACACACCCTCCTGCCTCAGTTTCCTGGGACCTAAGAAATGACAGCAGGGATCAAAACCAGGGCCCAGCAGCACAGACAGAATGAAAAGTTCATCTTCTGGTTTTCCTTACACACATTGGATACCGTGAAGCAGGGGTCCCCCGACCTCTGTGATCTAATGCCTGACGATCTGAGGTGGAGCTAATGTAATCCAAGAAATAAAGTGCACAATACAGGTAATGCACTTGAATCATCCTGAAACCATCCACCCAGCCCCTTGGTCCGTGGAAAAATTGTCTTCCACAAAACCGGGCCCTGGAGCCAAAAAAGTTGAGGACCACTGATGTAAAAGATGTGTATTTAGCCCAGGTCCTGCCCTCAGGGAACTCAGGGTTGTTACACATTTATTTGGTATTTGGTGGCATTTATTTGGTACTTAAATGCCCTATGGCCATCCTCTCCACTTTTTTTTTTTTTTAATTGTTGAGGATTTCTTTGGTTTTGCTATCTTCAGATTGATATTGGCCCCCTTTTACCCTGGGGATGTGTAATACTTTCCTATTGCTGCTGTAACAAATTACTACAAACTTAGTAGTAAAGAGGGCTTCCTTGGTGGCTCAGACGGTAAAGAAACTTCCTGCAATGCAGGAAACCCAGGTGTGATCCCTCAGTTGGGAGTATCCCTGGAGAAGAAAATGGCAACTCACTCCAGTGTTCTTGCCTGGAGAATCCCATGGACAGAGGATCCTGGTGGGCTACAGTCCATGGAATGGCAAAGAGTCGGACACAACTGAACAACTAACACTTTCACTTTTTTTCACTAGTAATTTAGAACAATATGAATTTATTACCTTATAGTGCTTTTGAGGTCAGATATCTGAAATGAGTTCACAAGGCTAAAATCAAGGTTTTGGAGGTTCCAGGGAAGAATCCTGTTTCCTTGCCTTTTCCAGCCTCTGGAGGCTGCCCATATTCCTTGGCCTTGCCTCCATCTTCAAAGCCAGCATCTTCTGGGAATTCCCTGGTGATCCAGTGGTTAGGACTGGGCACTTTCACTGCAGAGGATGCAGGTTCAATTCCCAGTCAGGGAACTAAGATCTCGCATGCAAGTAGCAAGGTGGAAGCCAAAAATTAAATTTAAAATATTTTTTTAAAAGCCAGCATCAGGGACTTCCCTGGTGGTCCAGTGGTTAGGAATCTGCCTTCCAACACAGAAGACATGGGTTCAATCCCTGGTCAGAAAACTAAGATCCCACATCGGGACAACTGAGCCTGCCCACCACAGCTAGAGAGAGAAGCCCGCGTGCCACAAGGAAAAGGTCCCGTGTGCTACAACTAAGGCCCGCCGCCGCCAATAATAAATCAAGTAACTAATTAAATGTTTAAAAAGGCCAGCGTCATCTAATCTGACACCTGACACTCCTGCCTCCCTCTCCGATTTATCAGGAGCAGCTGTGATTACATTGGGCCCACCCCCAACCCAGAGTAGTCTCCCAACGTCATGGTCCTTAACCGCATCTGCAGAGTCTCATTTACTGTGAAAGATAACATTCACTGATTCTGGCACTCGGGATTCGGACCTCTGTGGAGGAGGGGGGCATTATTCTGCGCCCTCCCCCCCAATGTAGGGCCCCATCCTCCACCCCTAAGGACCACCTCCTTCTACCGTCCCTCCGCCATCCTCCCCATACCCCACGCCTGCATAGCCAAGGCTGGCCCCTTAGCTCCAGGTCCACTTTCCAGTTCCCAGGGTGCCCACCAACCCCACAATGTGTCCATTCCTTCCCCGACCTCACTCCTGATGGCCCCCCTCAGAGTGTGGAGATCGCCGAGAGAGTGGCTTTCCTTTTCTTGGCTTATCCCCACTCCCCCTCATTAGCCCAGCCTCCCCATGGATCTCCAAAGGAGGAATGCGAAGAGTTACTGCTTTTTAATTACAAGTGCTATTGTAACATCTATAAGGAAGAACACTTTAAGCTTAATTGAGACCAAATGTGAAGTTAAATTAAATGAATAACTAATTAACGTGATGCTCCCGCATTAGCCCCTAGTGAGTATGGAGGCCCAGAGAGGAGCCAGGTAGGTCCCAGGCCTCCAGGGACAGACAGCTGGTGCCCAGGGCTGCAGGGGAGCAGGGACCCTGGGCCGGGGAGCCAGCTGTGCCAGGGCAGATCTCGAGGTGAGGGGGCCCCAAACTCCCACCTTCACCCCAGCCCTCATTTCTGAGGCTGGCCCCAAGCGCCCACACGCGCTTAGCGTCTCCACAGCACCACGCTGAGCTGATGACCGTGTCCTGTGGGTTTTCCAGTTCCTGCGCTCACATGTTAGGGGCTTCGTGCCTGTTCCTTTTAACTTCCGTCCTGTTCATTCTTCCTTCTGGATGGTCACATTTGTTCGTCCTCTGCCACTGGGGTCGCCCTCCCTGGCCCCGCCCCTTCAGGGCTGGACAGGCAGATGGCAAAGTCTCTTGCGTCACCACCCTGCTGTTTTTCTCTTGCATTGTTTAAACGCTTCCCTATTCCTGTCTCATCCCCTAACTAGACAAGCCCCTGAGAGCAGGGCATGTGTTTAACTTGTCTCCTTCACTCACAGGGATCCTCTGAAGGACGTGACATTACTAGTTTTCTAATAAGAAGGTTCAAATTGAGGCTGGGAAGAGGAGACCTCCAGAGGAAAGGCAAGCAGATGAGGAAGCCTCTGGAAGCCTAAAGGGAGCGCTGGCCACAGGCTACCATGGAGTGAAGGCGCCATCTAGTGGCTTCCCTGAGTGTGGCTGCTTTGTTGTTTCTTAAAAGACAGTGATGGGGGGCGGTTTATCTATTTTTACTTTTTATTATTTATCTGGCTGCGTTGGGTCTTAGTTGTGCCACATCAGGTCTTCATTGCTGCACACCGACTCTCTACTTGTAGCGCACGGGGCTCCAACACACGGGCTTAGTTGCCCCACTGCATGTGGGATCCTAGTCCCATAACCAGGAATCAGACCTGTGGATTCCACGTGGCACTGCAAGGTGGGTTCTTAACCACTGGGCCACCAGGGAAGGTCCTAAACCTGGTGCTGAAAGACGCCTTCTAGAACCTGAATTGCAGCTCCGCCCTGGGGGCCTGAGGACCAAGACAACTCAACTCAGTTCAGTTCAGTCGGTCAGTCATGTCCGACTCTTTGCCACCCCATGGACTGCAGCACACCAGGCCTCCCTGTCCATCACCAACTCCCGGAGTTTATTCAGACTCACGTCCATTGAGTCAGTGATGCTATCCAACCATCTCATCCTCTGTTGTCCCCTTCTCCTCCTGCCTTCAATGTTTCCCAGCATCAGGGTCTTTTCCAATGAGTCAGCTCTTCGCATCAGGTGGCCAAAGTATTCAAGTTTCAGCTTCAACATCAGTCCTTCCAGTGAACACTCAGGATTGATATCCTTTAGGATGGACTGGTTGGATCTCCTTGCAGTCCAAGGGACTCTCAAGAGTTTTCTCCAACACCACAGTTCAGAAGCATCAATTTTTTGGTGCTCAGCTTTCTTTATAGTCCAACTCTCACATCTGTACATGACCACTGGAAAAACCATAGCCTTGACTAGATGGACCTTTGTTGGTAAAGTAATGTTTCTGCTTTTTAATATGCTATCTAGGTTGGTCCTAACTTTCCTTCCAAGGAGTAAGCGTCTTTTCATTTCATGGCTGTAGTCACCACCTGCAGTGGTTTTGGAGCCCCCCAAAATAGTCTGCCACTTTTTCCACTGTTTCTTCATCTATTTGCCATGAAGTGATGGGACTGGATGCCATGATCTTAGTTTTCTGAATGTTGAGCTTTAAGCCAACTTTTTCACTC
Organism: Oryx dammah; assembly: GCF_014754425.2. Classification (NCBI taxonomy): domain Eukaryota; kingdom Metazoa; phylum Chordata; class Mammalia; order Artiodactyla; family Bovidae; genus Oryx; species Oryx dammah. The sequence goes on along the minus strand of NW_024070199.1, from coordinate 27,271,367 downwards.
TCCTCTCTCACTTTCATCAAGAGGCTCCTTAGTTCTTCTTCACTTTCTGCCATAAGGGTGGTGTCATCTGCATATCTGAGGTTACTGATATTTCTCCTGGAAATCTTGATTCCAGCTTGTGCTTCATCCAGTCCAGCATTTCTCATGATGTACTCTGCATGTAAGTTAAATAAGCATGGTGACAATATATAGCCTTGACGTACTCCTTTTCCTATTTGGAACCAGTCTGTTGTTCCATGTCCAGTTCTAACTTGCTTCCTGACCTGCATACAGATTTCTCAAGAGGCAGGTCAGGTGGTCTGGGATTACCATCTCTTTCAGAATTTTCCACAGTTTATTGTGATCCACACAGTCAAAGGCTTTGGTATAGTCAATAAAGCAGAAATAGATGTTCTTCTGGAACTCTCTTGCTTTTTCCATGATCCAGTGGATGTTGGCAATTTGATCTCTGGTTCCTCTGCCTTCTAAAATGAGCTTGAACATCTGGAAGTTCACGGTTCACGTATTGCTGCAGCCTGGCTTGGAGAACTTTGAGCATTACTTTACTAGCATGTGAGATGAGTGCAATTGTGCGGTAGTTTGAGCATTCTTTGGCATTGCCTTTCTTAGGGATTGGAATGAAACTGACCTTTTCCAGTCCTGTGGCCACTGCTGAGTTTTCCAAATTTGCTGGCATATTGAGTGCAGCACTTTCATAGCATCATCTTTTAGGATTTGAAATAGCTCAACTGGAATTCCATCACCTCCACTAGCTTTGTTCGTAGTGATGCTTTCTAAGGCCCACTTGACTTCACATTCCAGGATGTCTGGCTCTAGGTGAGTGATCACACCATCATGATTATCTTGGTCGTGAAGATCTTTTTTGTACAGTTCTTCTGTGTATTCTTGCCACCTCTTCTTAATATCTTCTGCTTCTGTTAGGTCCCTACCATTTCTGTCCTTTATCGAGCCCATCTTTGCATGAAATATTCCCTTGGTATCTCTAATTTTCTTGAAGAGATCTCTAGTCTTTCCCATTCTATTGTTTTCCTCTATTTCTTTGCATTGATCCCTGAGGTAGACTTTCTTATCTTTCCTTGGTATTCTTTGGAACTCTGCATTCAGATGGTTATATCTTTCCTTTTCTCCTTTACTTTTTGCTTCTTCGTTTTCACAGCTATTTGTAAGGCCTCCCCAGACAGCCATTTTGCTGTTTTGCATTTATTTTTCTTGGGGATGGTCTTGAGGGAGCAAGACCATCCCCAAGAAAAAAAGACATTTCAACTGGCTCCTGCTTTTCAAGCTGGAGTGAGTCTTAGTAGTTTGAGACTTACTGTTTGTCACCACTGGTGTGTCTACAACCTGTCTCAGGGTGGAGGGATTTGTATCCAAAGAATGAACTAGCCTCCAGGCATACCCTTGGGTTATCAGTATCCCCACTGCTGAGGAAAGGAGTACACAAAAGCTTTATATTGTCACTCTGCTTATTTAACTTACATGCAGAGTACATCATTCGAAATGCCAGGCTGAATGAAGCACAAGCTGGAATCAAGATTACTGGGAGAAGTATCAATAACCTCAGATAGGCAGATGACACCACCCTTATGGCAGAACTAAAGCGCCTCTTGATAAAAGTGAAAGACGAGAGTGAAAAAAATGGCTTAAAACTCAACATTCAGTAAACGAAGATCATGGCATCCAGTCCTATCACTTCATGCCAAATAGATGAGGAAACAATGGAAACAGTGAGAGACTTTATTTTCTTGGGCTCCAAAATCACTGCAGGTGGTGACTGTAGCCATGAAATTAAAAGACGCTTACTCCTTGGAGGAAAAGTTATGACCAACCTAGACAGCATATTAAAAAGCAGAGACATTACTTTGCCAACAAAGGTCCGTGTAGTCAAGACTATGGTTTTTCCAGTAGTCATGTATGAATGTGAGAGTTGGACCATAAAGAAAGCTGAGCACCAAAGAATGGATGCTTTTGAACCATAATGTTGGAGAAGACTCTTGAGAGTCCCTTGGACTGCAAGGAGATCAAACCAGTCAATCCTAAAGGAAATCAGTCCTGAATATTCATTGGAAGGATTGATGCTGAAGCTGAAGTTCCAATACTATGGCCACCTGATGCAAACAACTGACTCATTGGAAAAAAACCCTGATGCTGGAAAAGATTGAAGGTGGGAAGAGAAGGGGATGACAGAGGATGAGATGGTTGGATGGCATCACTGACTCAATGGACCTAAGTTTGAGCAAGCTTCGGGAGTTTGTGATGGACAGGGAAGCCTGGTGTGCTGCAGTCCACGGGGTCACAAAGAGTCGGACACAACTGCGTAACTGAACTGACTGAACTGCCTCCTCTAGGCATGCCTGCCATGAGCACCCCAGTTTGGAGCACCCAGCACACCGCTCCGAGGTCCTGGGATGCTGTGCCAATGGCTCACATGATCCCCAATGAGCACAGGAGCAGCTGGCAACAGACATTGGCACAGGGGCTGATGGGCAGTGTCAGAGGGCAGACAGAGATGCCAAGAGCTTGCCTGGCAGACCGAAGGGTTCAGGGTGGCCAAAGTGAGCACTCAGTAACCACTGGCATTTCATTATCAAAATATTTAATAACATACTGGGACTTTGGGTCATGCCCCCCCGCCCCACCGCCCTACACACTTCCCCAACAGCACTGCCCTGATAAGCCATCTGCCCTGGGGACACAGAGGGCTGGGACAAGAGTGAGGCAAGGTGCCCTCACACTCAGGGGCTGGCCACGCCTGGGAGTGACACCCCCACCCCGCCCTGCCTCTCCCTGGTCCCTGGAGGATACAGCAATAATGTTTTAATCAAAATGGGTCAGAAGTTAGAAACAGGATCAGATGGAGGGTAGAAGCAGGGGTGCCAATGTGGGGAAATACATGGAGAAACAGGCTTGTGGACATAAGGGACAAGGAGAGGTCTGGTGGCTCTGAAATACACACTTTCAGGTAGAGGCTGATTACAGAGGTTCCAGTTTAACATGAGAAGGAGAGACACACTCTTTCCAGGCCTTGGCCTCACCAAACCTCAGCTATCCATCTTGGAATCTGAACAAGAAAGAGTCTGAGCAGACCCTTCCTTGTACCAAAATGCTGACAGCCCTCAGCCCCAATCCCTCCGGCCCGCGGTCTCCAGAGTTCAGGCCTGGATCAGCGAAACTGACACCATCAGGGATCCTCACAGTCTCTCCTCTCCTTCCGCTGGGCCTACTCAGGACTGTACGGTATGCTGAATCATTGTCCTGTTATCAAGGGCTTTGGAAGTTAATAGATATTGTTTAATAACCATTAGGATCAGGTAAGCCTCTATGCTCTGTTAGTCCTCAAACAATGATGGAAATCTTCTCTGACATGTTCCCAGCACCCACAAGACTGGTTACGTGTTCATAAATTTTCACTTAGGAATGCATGTCCTGCCTCCCCGTCCCCCAGGTTAGCCATAGAATCGTCCGCACAGCCCCTGGGTGGCATGGGGGTGCTCCCGGATTGCTGTCCAGCCTATCCCATCCTGTTAAGTGACCCTGTAATAAGCTGATTCACTGATGGCATGGAGCTGCCTGAGCGTTTTGTTTTGGTCTCAAGATGCCTTTTCAGGATGGTGAGCACTCTGCGTTCCCTCCATTCTCCAACAAGGCCCTTGAGTTTTCCATGTCCTCGAACTTGGCGGTCCTTTCCCGTGGAGCATCTCCTAGCCCTTGGAAGCCCCGCGGGTTGGGCTGGCTGGTGCTGGGTCAAGGGGCTTTTTGCCTCAGCCATCTGTGTGGGGGGGGCACGTTGGGACCCGGCAAGGTCCCTCCATGTTTCTGCTCTGATCAGGGGCCTCACATTTCTCTATACCTGCATGAGGAGGACAGAGGCAGTGGAAGAGAAGGTGAGACACAGGTTAACAAGTGGTGGCTCCCGTCCCAACAGTGGGAACAGGGAAGGCAAGTCCCCTTGCCTTAATACTGGGTGCCTTAATACTAGCCTGGCCAAAAAGTTAGTTTGGGTTTCCCCATAACATCATATGAAGGAGATCAAACTGGTCAATCCTAAAGGAAATCAGTCCTGAACATTCATTGAAAGGACTGAAGCTGAAACTCCAATACTTTGGCCATCTGATGCAAAGAACTAACTCATTAGAAAAGACCCTAATGCTGGGTAAAATTGAAGGCAGGAGGAGAAGGGGACAACAGAAGATGAGATGATTGGATGGCATCACTGACTCAATGGACAGGAGTTGGAGCAAATTCCAGGAGTCGGTGATGGACAGGGAAGCTTGGCGTGCTGCAGTCCATGGGGTCACAAAGAGTCGGACACGACTCAGCGACTGAACTGAACAGGTAACATTGTACGGAAACCCGAATGAACTTTTTGGCCAACCCAATAATTGCTTTTCATCCCATTCATTGTCATTAGGGCTCCCCGTCACCTCTTCAGCAGGGAGCACCAAGCCAGAATCATGTTTCAAAAAACTTTACAGTGTTTGTACCACGTCTGACAGCTTTGCAAAGCCACGTCACATTTTATCCCAACGTGTCTCAGCCTGAGACCAACCCAATCAGATATTTAGGAACGAGCACCCCCACTGGACACACAAGGACGCGGACATTCGGAGAAGGTGCCAAGGTTGGACAGAAGCAGGCGAGCAGAGAAGTCAAGACTGTCCAGAGTTTCTGGTGCGGAGCCCTGGCTCTGTGCCTCTGTGCCCCCGACACAGGCCTTCCTCAGAGAAAGACCCGCTGACGATGCAGATGGCAGTGAACTCGCACAGCTAGGTCCAAAGGCGGGCTCTGCTGGGACGACCTAAAGGCCTGAGGTGTGTCCCGTGAGCTCTGAGCCTCTCGGGGCTGCTGAGAGGGACGCCAGTACGGCTAGACGGACTCAAGTGAATGGCCAGAGCAGACGCTCACTATGCATCATTCTCCTCCTCTCCTGCCTCAGTCCCTCTCCTCCCCGGGTCCCCGCAGGCCTGGCCTGGGGGGCGGGGGGCAGCAGGTGGAAGCAGCACTGGTCTTGAGGTGCCATCCTCTGCTCCCCCTCCAGGGCAGGGCAGGACAGAGACCCCGCTGATGCCTCCTGCCCCGCGGATTGCTCTCCCTGAGCCGGGATGGCGCCTTCCTTAAAGGGAAGTGCTTCCCCAGATATGGTGCTGGTTCCCAGGCCCCCGGTGGGTCCTTCCTCACGTTTACCATCCAGACCAGGTCCATCGCTCAGGCCGCTTCTCACGAGCAAGAGCTTCCTAAGGAAAGCCAGAAAGGCGGCGAGAGAATATTCCCAGCCTCAGCACCAGCTGCACCGCCCAGCCTTTCACGCCCAACCTCAGCCGTGAGCCTGTCTGAGCCACCTCCGCACCCACCACCTCTGGGCGACAGGCAGACTGCACCTCAGGTCAGCTTGGGGTTTTGTTCCAGAGGCTTCGCTTGGCACTTGCTTTTTTTCTGTATACCCCAGGCAGATAGGCCAGACACCCTCGGCTTCTGAACTCTGGGAGGTGCAGACAGCTCAGCGTCCGAGTTCAGAGGAAAAACTATTTCCCCAGACGCTATCTCTTCTGTCCTGGGGGACGGGGTCCGTCCCAAACCCTGTCACTCTCCGTAAGGAGAGGCTGCCGACCTTCCCAGCGGCTCTGGCCTCTGAGGAAATACTTCCCAAGCACCATATTCAGCCCAGAGTCCGAATCTTTGGAACTGGCCCCCAAGGAAAAAGCGAAAGTCAGAAAAGTCAGGAAAATCAGAAAAATCACACTGGAGGAGAGAGAGGCTTTGCATGCACTCTTAAGAGCACAGTAGTCACAGACTTGAAGGAAATACTCACAAAAGTCATGGGACTTGAGGAAAAGACTATCACGCGTGGGTTAGGGCCACATTAGAGCTATGGAGACACACGGGACAACAGACGACAGGTTAGTGGAGGTGGGGGCCGGGCCGGGGCTCACGGAGCACGTTCGGGGTCCACGGGCCGCGTCCCTGAGGTCTGGGCTGGAGCAGACTCTTTGCAGAGCCCCCAAGCGATGGATTTCACTCCCAGGAGGAGTGAGGCCAGGTGGACAGGGCTCCAGCACTCCCTCTGAAGGACTTACCCTCTGTCTTTGCTCAGGGATGACTTCCAGGCCAGGATCTCTTTGTACACCAGCCGGCAGAGGAGCTGGGGGGAGGAGAGGAGGGAGACACGATCATGGAGCACCAGTCGCTAATGCTAGGTGACCGCTGGGCTGGCTGTTCACAGTGCCATTCCGCAGGGGGTCACCCACGGGAGGCAGAGTGCTTCATGCAAAGAAAGCGGTCCTCATCGTCCGGACACTTTGGAGCCCAGGTTCCAGGACTGCAGGAGGGGACCCCTCCCCCTACCCATCTGTGTGCCCTCAAACTCTTACCAAGCAGGCCAGGACGTCGGCAGCGATGAGCATGTAGAAGACGTTGTTCCAGCCCGTGGGGGATATGAGCCCAGCCAACAGAGGCCCCAGAGCCGCACCTGTGCAGAGCACAGTGTCAGAGAAGGGCCCGGAGCAGGGGCCCTGCCCTCCATCCTAAACTCCGCCCAAGACCAGGCTCGGGGGTCTGTTGGGAGAGCGCAGGGTGAAAGTTACAGACCTATGGATCCAGTGCCGTCGATGATGGCTGTGACAGTGGACAGCGCCTTGGCGTTGCCCTTCAGGCTCTTGTGCGTCCCCTGGAGAGAGACAGCAGAGTTGGAGTGGGTGGGGGTAGGGGCCGAACTAAGAGGCAGTGCCCTGAGCAAGACCAGGACTGAGAAAGCGGCTGGCTCAGGGAAAGGGAGCAATAAAGGCTTGGAGTTGGGAAGAAACGGGGAACCAGGGAGGACTCTGAAGGAGTCTGAAGGACTCTGAAGGACTTTGAGGATCTCGTCTCTGGAGGCTGGGAGAAGGGGAAAGGCATGGGGAAGATGAGGCTGGAGACAGAGGCCCTGCCCAGGCCCCGAGGTGGCCCTGCTTACCAGGTCAGCCGAGACAGCGGTGGTGATGAGCGCGTAAGGGCCGTTGACCAGGGCTCCACAGATAAGCAGCATGACTGAGGTGGTGATGGAGACGGCCAGTTAGAGAGGAGAGGCCACCATCTTCCTCTGCCCCAAAGTGGGTGAGTCCCCCAGGCTCCAGGCCAAGAACTCCACTTGCCCAGGCTGCCCACCGTGCCCCCAAGCCAGCCTCGTGTGGTCCCCAGGGCAGTGCCAGCTCCCCACCTATGGAGATGCCGATTCCTCTCTGGCCAACGTGGTTGTATAGGAACATCTGAGAGAGGAGAAGCAGTGGGGCAGGGTCACACGCTGGCTTCCCCGTGGGCCGTCTCCATCAGCCCGGAGCCCAGAAGACTGGAGACCCCAGAAGCCCGCTTTCCCTTCTTTCCTCTCATACCCTGGCCTCTTGGTCCTCAAGTGTCCCAGGGAGGCAGAGTCTATGACAGTAATCCATTGTTTCGCTTTGCCCCCGAAGTCTCCTCTCCTATCACACCTCAGCCTCTCATTCTTTCTTTGGTCAGGAAGTTTAGCAGCTGACATTCCCTGCTCTAACTGAGGTCGAGGAGCCACTAGTCCTTTTCCAAAATTCTCAGTTTGGATCCCTTTCCCTGTGCTGATCCCGGCTTCTCCTCCCCGGGCCGTGCACAGGGCTGCACACACGCAAAGAGACAGGTGTGTGTGTGTGATGCCCGGGCGTGCACACAGCTCCTGGCCCTCGACCTTGAGGTTCTACGCACCATGGGGGCAGCCAAGATCAGCATGACGCAGCAGGTGGTGGCCCTGCCGTTGATGTAGTCAGAGACGAGCCCCGCCAAGATGCCGCCTGGAATACAACGTGCACACTGCCGCCCCAGGCACGGGCACCCCCGAGCACCACCCCAGCAGTCTACCCAGCACGAGCCTGACCGGGCACCCCGGGCCAGCAGACTGTCTCCCTCTGCAACCATCCCCGTACCCATGGCTCACGGGAGGGCCACCTGGGCAGGGTGCCACCTTTTCCCTCTGAGGCCACCTGCCTAGGTCACGTCCTGCTGGAACCTGTCCCTTCTCTCTGCAACCCGACAGGAGAAGAGGTGGATCCAGCTGAGAGGCACGGCAGGGCGTGGCCTTACCTATGATGCCACCAACATCGAACAGTGTGGACAGGTCCCCAGCCTCTTTGGCAGTGAAATGAACTGTGGAAAACGAAGCACATGCTCAGACCTGGGGACTCAGGGCAGACAGCGTGGAGGGCCACTGCTGGAAGCGTCCCGGCAGACTCCCAGTCTGGGATCACTGCCCACTTCTTCAGAGGAAGGAGTCGGGGGCCTAGGGAAGCAACTGGCCTAGGTCACAGGTAAGTCTGCAGCAGTTTGGGACGGGAAACCCTTTCTGGCCCCCAGGCCTGTACTACCTTCTTCCCCTGTCGGATCGCCTTGACCTCCAAGAGCACAGGGATCTGGCCCCCAAGGACCCTGTCCCACCGGGGGGCACCCCAGCACTGTCTGAGCCTCATCCCATCCAACCACATGCCTGCCCGCCCCTGATGGAGCAGCACGCCTGCACAGGAGCTTGTCACTTCCTTCTGAGGTCCCTACTGATAAACAGGAAGGAGGCTCCCTGGGATAATGGGCACCTCAGGCCCCTGACCTTGCCCTGGGATTAGAAAGAGGGACGCCCAGCACCATGACTGGCAGCCCAGCCCTCAAGGTTGACTCACGCTCTGTAGCCAGCATCAAGGCCACAGAACAAAGAATCAGTGTCCACAGGGCCGCCCTGGGCACTAGCCCTGTCTTTGGTGGAGGCCCCTCAGTTGCAGACAGGATGAGGGTGGGAGGGGGCAGGTTACGACTTGAGATTTGGCCCTGACTCATCCAAACGGCATCCTGTGGCCCAGTGTACCGTGTGGACGGCAGCTTGTTCCCCCAGGGCCCTGGAAGGAGGCCGGTGGCCTAACTGAGAGGTCCTTGACCCTGGCAGGGCTCTGGGGCTCTGGGCTCTGGGGGCAGAGCTGCTCCTTGATAGAGCAGCCCCACCTGGGGAAAACCAGAGGCCCAGGACGGGAGGATATAAACATCCTTTTCTAACCACTGAAGTGATCTCTCCTCATCTGTCCATCCTTGGGCAGGGACAGAGGCAGGGGACAGGAAGTCCACAAGGCAGGCGGCCCAGCAGACCTGGGCACTGGGCATCGGTGACCCAAGTATCCCGGCAGCCCCTGGGAAGAGAATGGTGTTTCCCACCAGGCTACCAGCAGCGGGGGCAGCTCATCAGGCCCTCTTCCTTGGGCTGGGGGAGGCTTGAGAGACTCCTGGAGGCATTTAGAAGGCAGACCATTTCTCCAGGACCCTCCAGTCCCACCCATCTATAAGCCAATGGGCCTGAAGCAGGGTTTTGCCTACACTTGAGGCCAGAGTAGACGTTAGAGAGGATTTGAGTTCCTAACCTCGACTGAGTGCCAAGTGAGGAAAAGTGGCTGGAATTAGTCAGGGACTAGGAGGGTTTCTGCAAAATTTAGCTTCCCATGAAAGAAAAAATTTTCCTTCTGTGCTAGGAGAGGATCAGCAGAAATTCTGCCTATTCGTGGAGTCATAAGCATCACGTGGCGGGTTTCTTCCTTGGAGGCCCCCCTGCTCCTATCTCCCCTCTTCTTCCCCGTGTACTCACCCACATTGGAAATGTACAGGGGCAGCCAGTAGAGGAATGTGTAACTGACCAGCTTGGCGAAGAGCAGACACAAGGAGAACTCGACCACGCCCTGTGAGCACAGCAGAAGGCAGATGGGAAGGTGGGCAGGACAGCCTGGGGCCTGCGGCCTCCGAGCCCTGTGCCAGCACTTTCCACTGCCCACCACACGGAGCAGCCTCTAGAACACCTCCAGTCTCAGGTACAGCAACGTGCCTGCTGCCTGAATGCTAGGGTAATGTCCGGCCACATTACCCTCCCCAGGAGGGCCCCTGCCCTAAGCGTTGCTCGTAAAGAAACTCCAAAAACCATGGATCACCCTGAGTGTCCCCATCTCCTGAGACCCAACAGAAAAATCTAGAGAGCCTCTCTCTTCCTTCTGGTCCACAGATGACTCACTGGGATGCGCAGGGCCCCGAAGAAGCTGATGGCGGAAGGCTGAGCACTTGCTTCCTTGGAGCAGGTGACAGCTGACTCCAGGCTGCTCTCTTTGTTACAGCTGGGTCCATTTGCGGGGTCCTCGGGGTGGTCTTGGCTCTCTTCTGGATTACCCTGAGCAGAGAAGAGCCCTTACTGGGGGCACGTCCACATACTACTCCCCCACCAGCTAGAGGGACAACCCACGTGAAATGAGTTGCATGAGGTATGTACTCCCCTCCTGGGCCGGACTCACCACCTGCCAGGGAGCCGCCCACGGGCCCAATTTGGGACACACAGGCCCCTCCTCAACTCCCCAGGCCTCTCTGGGACTAGCCCCTGGTGGAGTGGGGCTGGAGGCAACACTCACATGGTGCTGAGGCGGGGAGCAGTCCACGTCTTCTGGGTCTGAAAGGAAAACCTTCTAAGAAGCTTGCCAGCAGACCAGGCCCTCACCCTGCACGGCATGTGACCCCCGCAAGGGGGCCCATGGAGTTTCCAGCACAAGGGAGCCGGGGCTCCGGAGACCACCTTTGAGGCCTGGGTCTCCTAACCACGAGAGCCTCGTGGACTTTCGTTCTCTTGCTTACAAGTGACCGTGGCCATGACTCCAGGGGCCATCTGTCAGGGAGCCAGGAAAAAAGCAGCAAGCATGGAGAGGGTGCTGTCCAACCCACTTCTCCGGAGTCAGGCTCAGAGGAGCCAGCATTTTCTGGGCATCCTGACATACGTCTCATAGACACTCTCCACAGCCCAGGAAAGCAGGTGTCCCACGTGAGAAATCGAGACTCAGAGAGGTTGTCCTCTGAGTCACACGTCTAGGCCTCCAACTCCGCGACCCCCACGGGACCAGCCGCCTTCTCCCAGAACCTAACTGGGAGGCTTCGCTCTGGCCCTGTGGGGACGGAGGGAGAGGGGTGCACTCACATTCGATGAGGAAGAAGAAGGTGATGATGCCCATGATGGCAGTGATGACGCCGGGCACCACGAAGGACAGGCCCCACTGCTGATCCACCCACACGCCAGCCAGCAGGGAGCCCAGGATGTTGCCCACGGATGTGTGGGAGTTCCAGATGCCCATGATGAGCCCCCGCCTGGAGGGGAGGCGGGGAGGGAGGCAGGGAGGCAAGGGCAGGAAAGGTAAGAAGAGAAGCCCCGGGCTCACGGAGCCCGCCCCGGCCAAGTGCGAACAGCTGGCTGCCTGCAGCCTCTGTGCCATAAGACCCCAGTCGGGGAGGAGGGGCAGGGCTGGCTGGCATCAGGTGAGTGACAGCCAGGCCTGCGGTGTCCTGCTCCCCAGCCAGCTCCCTGAGCAAGCCCTGCCTCCCCTCCATCCCAGGGCCGCAGCCCCACCCTTTCTTCTCTTGCCCTGAGGCTGTGTCTCTGAAGGCCTCAGCTAAGGGTGACTGCCCCCAGGGGACAGGGACACTGTCTGGAGGGTTCTGGTGATCCAGCCCAGAGTGTGCTGGTGGTGTCTAGCAGGTAGAGGCTGCTAAATACTACAATGTATAGGACGGCCCCTCAACAAAGAATTACACAGCCCCAAATGTAGCCCACAGTGTTAACAGTGCCAGGGCTGAGAAACTCTGCCCAAAAGAAACTTTTTTTTTTTTTGCACAAAAGCCAGTTCAAGGGAAAAATAAATAAATATATAAGACATATACATATATATGAATTAAAAATATATGGGTATATGTATTTATATATATACACACACACAGAGTTTTATAGGCTTCATTTTTGTCTTCATGCAAAATGGAAATTCATCTATTATGAGGAAAAGGCATAATGAAGATGGCAGGGTTTAAGGATTAAAATCTCAGCAATGAAAAAAATCACTGCTTTTAGTCACTAAAACATTTGTATCCCAGCCTGTGAAAGTCAGCAGGACAGAGGCTTATTTCTAATCTTTGTTCCTAAAATCGTATCAGAGGCCACAAGGGACCTCCTGCCCCCACACCAGCCCAGCCAGCACCCTGAGGCAATGCCCACCTCCTCCCTGGTCACACTCACTTGCCCTTCCCGAACCAGTTGCCCACGCAGCTCACCACGGCGGGCCAGCCCGTGGTCTGCACTAGTCCATTGAAGATCTGCAGGGAAAGTGGGGGGACAGAGGCCCCTGGATTGAGTGGTGCAGCCTCTGGGATGGGGGAGCCCTCCAGAATCCACACTATGCGCCCCGTTCCTTCACATGCGTGCACACACCCACCAGCTGATGCCCCTCTGACCCGAGGTCCCCACAGCAGAGACTGGGCCTCACAGGCTCCTCCAGGGACCTCAGGCTGACGCTCAGTGCAGACTCCCTGAGCTGGCGAGGCCGCCCTGGCTATGGGCAGGGGACCCCGCATTGGGATAAAGGAGCCTGAGTCGGGATCTGCCGTGACGTGGAGCGACTGGGAAGGACTCACAGCCTCTATGATCCTTCTGTGCAGGAACAGAGGCCCGAGTGCAAGACGGAGGAGGCTCGTACCTGCACCAGCACAAAGTACCAGAGCACGTGGATGTTCCAGAAATACCCCAGGCCCAACAGTGAGGTGAAAAGGCCACTGAGCAGCATTCCAGCTGTGAGGTAGTACCGGAGGGGGAGCCGCTCCCCAAAAATGCCGCTGCAGAGAGAGTTGGATTCGTGGTTAATCTCTACTACCTCGCACCCCTGCCTCCCGCCTCCTGGCTCCCCCGGGGCCCCACCAGCGACCTCTGTGTTGCCACTAGGCGCCTCTGCTTTGTTGACGACGTGCCTCACAACGTGCCTGGCAAAGTGGCCTCTGTAACATCCCCGTGACCCTCTCCTTCCCCCTTGGCTGACCAGTCCATCTCATGCATTTTCTCTTGCATCACCTTTATGGTTTTACCTGCCACGTATGTACACGTACATGGCCCAGCTGTATGTCTACAGCCCTGAACTTTCTCCCAGGATCATATCCACATTGCTTCTGGACACCCTGACTGTGGTGCCTCCCAAACAGTTGCTAATCAACAGCTCCAAAGACTGGACTCCTCTGCCTCCCTCACAGACCCTGACCCATGTCTGTGCCCCTCAGTGGACTGGATGGCACCCCCACGTCTGGCCACTCAAGCCAGAAACGAGCTACCTCAGTCTCCTGTCCCTGCAGCCCACCCTCCACAAGCGACCTCCAAGACCTGCCCGCTGCTCCTCTTATTTCTCTCCAGCGCATCATTTCTCTCCATCTCTGTTATTAATAATACCGTTCTAACTCAAGCTTTCCTCCAAGCCCAGCTGGAGCTACTATCAAATCTGTTCCTTAGTTTGACCTGCTAGTCAGCCCTGAAGTGAAGTGTTAGGCACTCCGTTGTGTCCAACTCTTTGTGACCCCATGGACTATAGCCAGTTGGGCTCCTCTGTCCATGGGCAAGAATACTGGAGTGGGTTGCCATTCACTTCTGCAGGGGACCTTCCACACTGCAGGCAGATTCTTTAGTGTCTGAGTTACCAAAAAAAGCCGATCGGCCCTTCTCCCCTTCAAGCCCACCTCCGTCAGCCTCTCAGTATCGGTCTGGCATGTAGATCTGAACATTACACCCACCGAGCCGCCCACTCAGCGGCTCTCCTGTGCTCACAGCCTAGTACACAATGACCTCATGCTTCAGCCCCGTCTCCTGCATTTCACACGCTGGGAAGCCTGTGGCGAGTCCCCCAGTCCACCCCCTGCCCTCTGTGCAGTCATGCTGCTTCAAATTACACCTGCCTTATTTCACCAAGCCATGACTCCATTGTGTGAGTGTGCTCAGCCATGTCTAACTTTCTGCCACCCTGTGGACTGTAGCCCGCCAGGCTCCTCTGTCCAAGGAGTTTTTTAGACAAGAATATGGGAGACGGTTGCCATTTCCTCTTCGAGAAAATCTGCCCCACCGAGGGTCAAACCCGAGTCTCCTTTGTCTCTTGCCTTGCAGGTGGATTCTTTACCCACTGAGCCACTGGGAAAGACTCTCGTCTCTATTCAGTTCAGTCCGGTCGCTCAGTTGTGTCCGACTCTTTGTGACCCCATGGACTACAGCATTCCAGGCCTCCCTCTCCATCACCAACTCCCGGAGTTTACCCAAACTCATGTCCATTGAGTCGGTGATGCCATGCAACCATCTCATCCTCTGTCGTCCCCTTCTCCTCCCACCTTCAATCCTTCCCAGCATCAGGGTCTTTTCGAATGAGTCAAGTTCCATTTCTCTTCATCAGTTCAAATGTCATCTCCTCCAAGAAGCCTTTCCTGACCCCTCTTTTCTAATCCCAGCTCAGACAAAGTGACTCCCTGGAGCTCCGTACGTAGCCATGTCTGTCCCAGAGCCACCACACTGTTTATAACGTAGCTGCTGGAGTATCGGTCACTCCATTAGGCTGTGAGCTCTCTAGAGGTAGTACCCAGCCTCAGCCACCCTCAACTCCTGGGAACAAACATCATGCTTGCTACATAAAAGCCGTGCTGGGCTTTCAGCTTTTCGGTTATCTGTCAAGGACCCCTGTCCAGGATAGACCATATTCCAGCCACACCACTGACACGCCATCTGAGTGAATAAACTCAAAAGAAGATCCAGGAAGGCCTTTGCAGGAGAGATACTAAAAGAGGGAGTCATCCAGGTGAAGGAGCAGGCTGGGTGATAGTGGCAACATGCCAGCTACGGGTGACGGGATGTGTGGAAGGCTTGTCTCATTTCCAACAACTTTCTCTCTTTGACCCCGCTGCCCCAGGTTGGTGTAGAGAAGACAGCAGCCTGAGCTATCCTGCAGGACAGCGTAGGCTTTGCCCCTTACCTGATGAACATGCCGATGGCATAGGCCACGAGGAAGGCATTATCCACAGCCCCCAGTAGCTCCTTGTAGTTGCTCTTATCTGAAGGCAGATGGGGGAGACAGAAAGCTGGCTGTCTGGATGCCCCAAGCAAGAAGCCCTTCCTGGGCCTGGATGGCGAGCAGGCAGGGGGAGGAGCAGCTCACCCAGCTCTTACCAAAGGGGGCCCAGTTGCACCATGTGGTGTCGTTGAGACTGTGGGTGCTATTGAGGGGCTGGATCACCTCTGAGCAGTTGTGGTGCAGACGGCTCTGGAGAGGCGATGGGCGCGCAGGTCAGGGGTTAGCTGGTGGCCCCAGAGTCAACCCAGCCTGCAAGGGAGCCAGTAACCTCCCCCACCACAGCAGCCCACTGCCCCTCCCCACTGGACTCCCTGCATCTTCCTCTGACACCCGGCCTGGCAGGTATGGCTCTGGGGACAAGGGGCCGCGGCAGAGCCTCGGTGAAGGGCAAGGGGTGTCTATGAGCAGCACCCAGGGGACCCAAGGTGCCTGCTCTCTGGTTCCACCCCCAGTTCCCCAACACCACTCTCTTGGTGAAGAAACCCAGGAAACTCTCCTGGGAAAAAGAACTGCTAAAAGTGGGAGTCAGCCAAGGGGGAAGAGACAGACTTGGTGACCAAGATAAGGGACAAGGATGGTGCTTCACTGAGCTCCGGGCTGTTCTACTGAAGTATTTCCGTATTTCTGCTGAGGCCAGCAGTCCTGCCTTCTTCCTTACCCCCAGGCCAGGCTCACCTTGACGACGCTGATGGGCTTCCGGGACATGTGATAGCAGGTGTAGATTAAGAAGGTGATGAGCAGGATGAAGGCTCGGTACCTGCAGGGGAAGGTGGGCATCTGGGTGAGCAGGGAGTCCAGGCCTACTGTCTCCACTGTGTCCAGGAAGCAGTCCGCCTGTGCCCGTTCTGGCAGCACCACCAACGCTCCCCTCCAGACATAAGCTGCTTGGGGCAGAGGCCACGGGGAGGGGAGGGACAGGTGCCCAGAGGCCAGAGTGCTCAGAGTTCCTGCTCCTGACAGCAGAGGCCTCCCAACAGAGCTGGGCCAGCGGCGGCGTCCTAGACGGCACCAAAGTGCCCTCTGCAGCTCTTGTCACTGCCCATTGCCTCTACTTCTCCCTGTCCTCCCTAAGATCAGGGTGCCTCTGTGTGCGTGTGTGTGAGAGAGATAGGGGCGCAGGGAGACAGAACTGTGTTTAAATACTGGAAATGGTGGGAGCCAGGAGGAGGATGATGCATGCCAAGTGTCTCTTTGTTTAAAAAACTTTTTGTTTTGTATTGGGGTGAAAGAAAGTGAAAGTGACGTTGCTCAGTCGTGTCTGACTCTTTGTGACCCCACAGACTGTAGCCTACCAGGCTTCTCTGTCCATGGGATTTTCCAGGCAATAGTACTGGAGTGGCTTGCCATTTCCTTCTCCAGGGGATCTTCCCAACCCTGGGCTCGAACCTGGGTCTCCCGTATTGCAGACAGACGCTTTACCGTCTGAGCCACAGCTGATGAACAATGTGGTGATAGTTTCAGGTTAACAGAGAAGGGACTCAGCCATACATATACATGCATCCATTCTCCCCCACACTCCCCTCCTATCCAGCCTGCGACATAACATTGAGCAGAGTTCTCTGTCTATACAGTAGGTCCTTGCTGGTTATCCATTTTATTTTACTTTTAAATTTTTTTATTATTTTTAACACCAGAAACATTTTGTATTGGGGTACAGTTGATTAACAATGTTGAGGTAGTTTCAAGTGAACAGCGAAGGGATTGAGCTGTACATATACATCACCCGTTTTAAATATATCAGTGTGTACATGTTGATTCCAAACTTCCAGAAAGGGTCTATCTTTAAAGCGAGGTCAACTACTCCTCGTAAGCCGAGTTGGTCGCTCAGTCATGTCTGACTCTTTGCCACCCCATGGACTATAGCCCTCCAGGCTCCTCTGTCTGTGAGATTCTCCAGGTATGAATACTGAAATGGGTAGTCATTCCCTTCTCCAGGGGATCTTCCCCACCCAGGGACCGAACTCAGGTCTCCTGCGTTGCAGGCAGATTCTTTACTGTCTGAGCCACCAGAGAAGCCGAGAACACTGCAGATACGGCACCTGCTACAGTCCAGTAGGAGCAGAGTCCAAAACATAGAGGGAAATGCGGCAGCAGAGGAAAAGCCAGTTGACAGGACCAGGTCCTCTGCCTGCTCCATTCTAGTCCATTCCTCCAGACAGAAGGGTCACTCTTTCCACTGTGGCTCACGCATCACACAGCCCTCTCCCACCCCCGCTTCTCATCCCGTGCTCTGATCTGGGGTGGAAAACACAGGTCAGCCAGGCACCACTGAAGTTTCCACTGCCCGCTCCACTCTCCCCTTTCTCCTGAGGATCTAGGGGAGGGCCCCCATGTCTTCCTGAGTCACTGCTTCCCCAGCAGAGCCTCAGCTGAGCCGACTCAGCATCCAGGAGCCAGGAAGTACATGGAAAAAGAGAGCTCAGCATGGACTCCAGCCCAGGAGAAAGGCCAGAGCCTTGGTTTCTTAAAGATCCCCTGGAGAAGGTGGGGAAGGAGGGGAGGGGGCCCGGAAACCCCATTCTATGCCTGGGCTCCTTGAATCAAAGAGCCAGGACACTGGAGGCTCGTTCTGCCCTCTCTAGCGCTCTGCCTCCAAACCCCAAATCACTTCCCCACAGGCATGTTACGAAGGCTCGGGTTTGTGAAATGAAGGGTGTCACATCAGAGGCTGAAATCAGGTTGGGCTGCCAGGACCCTTCGCACTTCGTCCCTGGACTTCTGGTCTACCTCCATCTCTCCACTACCTCATAGTTCATCTTCTGAAGAGAATGAAGGTATATGTACCCTGCCATCACCAGGCTGAATATTTCTCAGTGGCTCTCCATTCTGTTAAGTACGAAGCTCCATACAAAATAAAAAGCTTAAAGCTTGGGAGAAGAAAAGAATGAAGCTCCAACTCTTTAGCCTGGCTTTCAGGCTCCTCTACTGTGTGGCCTGTCTGGCTCCTACTTCCAGACACGGGGTGCACAGGGGCAGGGAGTCACAAGGGATTCTCCAGGGAATCTGGGGTTCCCAGGGACTGTCACAGTGACCCACATAGACAAGCTTGGTGGCAGCAATGTTTTCCAACTGGTAAATGGCTCATGACTCCTGAATCAGGGACTTTCAGAATCTGGCAGCGGGTGGGGGGAGGGGTGGAAGGATTTGGAGACTGTGCCCAACTGGGCTTCTTCAGAAAGCAAAGGATGGAAGAAAAAAACCACAGCCCTGCAGATTAACACTCATCAGTGTCCTGTCTGGAAAAAAGCTTCAAGTTTTGTAGACGTGTGTCATGTCTGACTCTTTGCAACTCCATGACTCCTCTGTCCATGGAATTTTCCAGGCAAGAATACTGGAGTGGGTTGCCATTTCCTGCTCCAAGTGATCTTCCCAACCCAGGAATTGAACCCGTGTCTCCTGGGTCTCCCGTATTGGCAGGTGGATTCTTTACCACTGAGCCAACTGGGAAGCCTCTAATTAATTGTGCAACCAGATGCAAATTCTTTATTTTTTTGCCTCTGGTTTCCTCATCAGATGTACAGGGAGAACAGCATCAACCACATCTGAGTCAAAGACAGGTGAATACAATGTAACTCTCACCCTGGTCCCTAGGTCTCTGCTGTGCTACCCTTAAGACCTCCACTCCCCGGCTCAGCCAAGTCTCTTTTCACTGCTACACGGATGCAGTGACCCTGGTGACAAATTAGATCTCCTTGGCTTCCCAGATGGTGCCATGGTAAAGAATTTGCCTGACAATGCAGGAGACTCCGGAGATGTACTTTCGATCCCCGGATGGGGAAGACATCCTAGGGAAGAAAATGGCAACCTGCTCCAGTATTCTTGCCTGGGAAATCCCATGGACAGAGGGAAACCCCATGGACAGAGGAGCCTGGCAGGTACTGTCCATAGAGTCGTAAAGAGTCAGGCAGGACTGAGTGACTGAGCACGCCCGCTGGGCCTCATAGATCCCCGGGGCCCCACTGAGGCCCCGGCACTGACTGTCCTCCCTTGACAGGCCTGGCCATGAGGCCCAGGCTGCCCTCAGCCGCGCTGAGCCCTCGGGAGCTGGTCGGAGTCAGTGAGGGGTCAAAAGGCACAGCCCCGCTGGCAGCCACCCTTCTCCTCCCCACCCCCGGCCCCCTGTGCTCCCCACCACACGGCTTCTGCCCCAGGGGCCAGCACCCGCCCACCTGGGCGGCACCTCAGAGCGCCGCCCTGGACTTTCTCCGGCCTGTGGCCCCCGGTGCTCTTCCTTATCTGCCCCCACTTGGGTCCTCTCCCTCGGGTGGGGGAAGCTGTGACGGAATGGCGAGCACATCCAGGCCCCGCTGCGGACATATGGTCTCCCTGAGCTGGAGCCAGGACCGCCCACCCCCACGCACATCCCACCACGTGCCCGGCCCTGAGCCAGGGGCCTGGGGAGACCAACCATAGGAGAGACCGCTGCCCGCCGGGGTCACGGGGCAGCAGGGTGACAGCAGGGCCAGCGTGACTGTGCTACAAAAGAGGGCTGCCAGCCCCGCGCGACTCCAAGCAGAGATGCCCAGACCGGCTGGGATGAGGGCAGGGGTAGGAGAGGAATCCGTGAACGGACCTGAGACTGTCCTACAGGGTGAAGGAAGCCAGAAAGAGAAAAACAAACATCGTATATTAACCTGTATGTGTAGAAGCTAGAAAAAGGGTGTTTGCAAAGAGACAAAGACTTAGAGAACAAAAGTATGGATACCAGAGGGGAAGCGGAGGCTGGGATGAATCGGGAGACTGGGATTGATGTGTACGCACTATTGATGGGTGTGCTAATTCGCGTCACTCGTGCTCAACTCTTCTGCAACCTTATACACCGTAGCCCGCCAGGCTCCTCTGTCCATGGGAATTCTCCAGGCAGGAATACTGGAGTGGGGTGCCCTGCCCTCCCCCAGGGGATCTTCCGGACACAGCTCTCTTGAATCTCCTGCACTGGCAAGTGGGTTCTTTACCACCAGTGCTCCCTGGGAAGCCCTAAGTGTAACATAGGTAACTAAAGAGAGCCTACTGTAGAGCACGGGAAACTCTACTCAGTGCTCTGTGGTGACTTAACCAGAAAGGAAATGCAAAAAAGAGAGGATATATATATATAGCTGATTCACTTTGTCATACAGCAGAAACTGGTACAATATTGTAAAGCAACTATACTCCGATAAAATTTTTTAAAAAAAGAAAGAAAGAAAGAATCCTGGAGGTGAGGTCTCAGCACAGTCTTCACAAACTAGCAGGAGGCAGCCAGGTTCACCAGGGCTGGGGCGGGAGCAGGGCCAGGGAGAGGGGAAGTGCGTGTGCAGAAGCGTGGAGGCGTGAATATCACTACCTGTTTGGGGAACTCTGTATGGTTCAGGGTGTAGTTCAGGGTGTCTGGAAGGTGGGGCTGAGCCAAGCACGGCAGGTGAGGGCGCTGGGAAGGAGGAAAGGGACAGGTCACGGAGGGCCTTGGGCGAGATTGGACTGTTTCTTGGGGTGACGGGACGTCACTGAAGAGGGATGGGATTTTCTAGGTCACAGAGTTCTGGGCACCAGCCAGGTGGGGACCCAGGGCGCTGCCCTGCTGGTGAGTTGGGAAAACTCCAGACGGGCTTCCTCAAAGAAGGCAGGGTCGGCTTCCTCTGCCTCGTCCATCCTGCCAGCCACTCCCCAGGCACAGGCCACCCCTGGGGAGACCCTCGGTGGTGCCCTGGACTCAGGAATCAAGTGAAACCTGCTTTCATTCCTTACACCTGTGTGTCATCTGAAAGTACAGTTTATCACCTCTCTCACAGGGCTGTTGATAGGTTGATGAGATGATGCATACCTCTTACAGGTTTCTGACACGCAGTCCACACTTAAAAATGACAGCGATGGTGATTTCAGGTTTTGAGGAAGGAAAACTGGAGCGGGTGGGAGGTGAGCAGGGTGGCGGTGGGTACCAAGCTGCTCTGAGTAGTGGGGGCTCCAGGCCCTGGATGTGCCTGTAAGGTAGGGGTCTGGAGGCTGGCTAGTCCACTCCTCCCCACCGGCCCAGTATGCAGACCTAGGCTGGAGGCGTCTTTGCAGACGCCTGAGGCCACAAGTGCCACGGGGGAGCCTGTAAGGGAACAGAGCACAGGCTGGTCCGCTGGGCCCGCCCCTGCACTCCCTTGGGAGTAGATGGAGAAGCTTAGCAGAGGTCCATAGACATGCCGATCGGCCAGATTCCAGCCCTGCCCAGAGGCCTGGCTGACCTTTCTCCCAGCTCTGACCGCATCCCTCCGTAGAGAGCCTGACGCCCAAGAGAGCAGGAGAGTCAGAGGGAGGGAGGCTATGGGGCAGAAGGCCCTCAGAGTGCTGTGTGATGCCGGGCTGGGCACTGGCCTCCTCTGGGACTGCTTGCCTAGATTCCAGCATGATGGCAGGAGGAGCCCAGAGGGGCCCGGCTAGCTGGGCAGAGCATGCTTGGAGCCGGGCCTCTCCTTGGTCCAGTTCGCTTTCCATTCCACTTTGACATCTCTTAAAGAAAAAGACCAAGGTGCCATAGTTCAAAGGGGACTGGGGACATGGGTGGAGTGAAGGGCTGGGCTGAGGCCAGCGACCTCACAGTAGCTCACTGGAAGATAGCTGACGGGCTCCTGACGCCTGTGGAAGCCGCAAGTTTCACTTCTGCTCTCACAAGCCCTTCTTTCAGAACGAAAGGGCCCCAGAAAGGGGGGCAGGGGCAAAACACACACAGAGCCTGGCCTTACCCAGCTGGCCCCAGGGCAGCTGCAGAGGGGAGGGAAGGCAACCCAGGGGCTGGGCAGGCTGGACAAGCGAGCCAGGGACCCCGGAACCTGCACAGCAAGGCCCACAGACTGTTCCAGGCCTAGCGCCTATCCCAGGACCCTCCAAGTCTGTGTTAGTGAGAAATGTCACTTCCGAGAGTCTCACCTCCCCTTGCCCAGCACTGGTTACTGAGTAACCAAGTCAGATAGAGAGGTGGACTGGCTATCTCTTAACTATTAGCTGACAGTCCAACATACTCTTTCAAATGAGCATGCTAATAGCTTTATGGACCTCGTTAAGACTTTGCACTAGAAATGCTTCTGAGGTAGGGACAAAGAACAATGTCTGCCAAAGGAGTGACCGATAACAAACGAAACCCCAAGGACCTGCTACCGCCAGCAGCGCAACAATAGAAAATAAGAAAGAGCCCAGGAGAGGGACCTTAGGAGACAGTGGCGGGAGGTCCCTTTCGTCCAGGAGAGGGACCTTAGGAGACAGTGGCGGGAGGTCCCTTTCGTCCAGCGTCTACCGGGTCATCCCCCGGTCCTTGCATCCCCCTCCTGGCTTTGCAACCACATTGTGGATGGTTCCCATTCCCATTTCAGGCCCCAGGTCAAGGGGGACTTGAGCTCCCTCATTGACCCACTCCTATCACTTCCTGCCTCAGCCCAGCCCTTCACCGGATTCTGGGGTAGCTAGTAGACGTATAGGGCCATTCGGGTTGGCCACGTGACAGACTGGGCTGGTGGTGACCTTGGCACCTGCCAAGGAAATGAACTTGGTGGCCGGTCCTTGGATGTGCCAGTTTTGGGACTCAGCAGATCTGAAAGGGAGAGAGGGCTGGGGATGGTAAGAACCAGGGCAGTGGTGGCGATGCCATCACTGCGCTTCCTGCCAAGTCCTCCACTACCACTGGGACACAGCCTGGTAGGGAAAGGCCTGGCTGGAACAGACCGCACAGGGCAGAGCCCCCGAGCCGGGCTTTCCACTGACAGGAGGGGATGGAGACAGGCCATACGGGACGGGCCAGGTCCGTGACGGCCTCTGAGGAACAAAGCCCTCCTGGAGCTGAGGGCAGCCTGACCGTCGGATCCTCCACGGGGTGCCCTTTCCTCCAGCTGGGACTCAGGCACTTGCCCAGAGGGATTGCGGGGACTCTGGGCTCGGTCCCAAGGTACTTCTGGAGAAGGGAGTCATTGGTTAGTAGCACAAGCAGCCCAGGACTTTCTAGAAGGAACGAGTGCATCATAATCTTTTTTTAGGAGAGTGGAAACTATAGGCTAGATTGCCAGACTGCTTTGTTTTGAGAAGGAATCTAAGCAGGAGAACCCCGAGTGTTCAGACAGAATGAAAAGACCTGGCTTTCAGCTATAGCATGAGGTGTCGTGTGGGTGCCTGGAAAACCTCTGGGAGCGTGTGAGAGCTGGCAGGGTTTGGGAGAAGTGGGCAGGGAGCTGGTCTCTCTTCTGCAGAGAGGTTATGCAAACAGCAACAGTGGAATGCACTGATGGTGGCAGGGCTGTGGTCCTGCCAGGGCATCAGGATGGGGGCCCTCCTCTGGAGAGTCTCTGGAGGCCTGGCCCCTGGCTCACCCTCCTCTATGCCTTCTCCCCAGCATGAAGGATCCAGGGGGTGAGGCATGAGCCAGAGGCCAAAACGGGAGCAGCAAAGCTGTCCATCTCGCCTCTACCCCACATACCAACTCGGGGGGCTGTGAGATGGGGGTTGGGGGTTGTGGGCTTCACCGACTCCACCCTTGATGTCTGGCCCCAGTTTGGTGTCACTTGAGAACTGCTCAACCCCAAATTCAGTGCTCAGGTGGTACCACCGACTGGAAGACATAAGGCCTGGGCCATCCATACAGACCATCCCCAAACCCCTGCTGCCTTTTAGATTAGCCGGCGGCCCCTGGGGCAGACTCCCCCACCCAGAGCCAAGGAAGTGCTCATCAGTCTGCTCCGTAAAGGGGAAACAGCAGAGAGGAAGAGGAAGCAGAACAGCTGGGGGAGAAGACAGTGATCATGGGTGGGTGGGGGAGGGGAGCAACCAGGGTCACATGCTCTCTGGGGATCAGCCTGAGGACCGGGGTGGGGGCAGGGGCTGTGAGAGTGGGGACAGGGGACAGGCTCAGCCCTCCAGGTCCTCTGCCAGGATCTCTCATTCCTTCTCAGAGCTGCCTCTCACTATCACAGCTCATCCTTACTGGGTACCAGGAAAATAAGAGAAAAGTGCTTTGGCAGCGTCTGGGACCCCTGGTCTGAAGCCACAGCAGATCAGGGAAAAGTTCGTTAGACCAACAAGAGGCTGAGTCTTAACTTCTGGTCCTGTGACTGTGACCCTGGGCCAGCTGTCTCACCTTCGGCCTCTGCTTGAGCTTCTTTTAAATGAGACAGTAAACTGTCATCAAGGTGGCCCTAGGGATTAATGCAGAGAACATTTCACCTCTCAGTCTCACTTCGATCTTCCTTTAAATGAGATACTAAGGGACTTCCTTGTGGTCCAGTGGCTAAGACTCTGCACTCCCAATGCAGGGGCCCCGGGGTTCGATCCCTGGTCAGGGAACTAGATCCCATAGGCCACAGCTAAGAGTTCGCATGCCACAGCTAAAGACCCAGCATGCCCCAACTAAGACTGGGCACAGCCAAATAAATAAATAAGACAGTGAATTCCTATCAGAGAGGGGGCGACAGAGACTAATATGGTTGGATGGCATCATCAACTCAATGGACATGAATTTGAGCAGACTCCAGGGAGAGAGTGAAGGACAGGGAAGCCTGGCGCGCTGCAGTCCACGGGGTTGCACAGAGCTGGACACGACTGAGGGACTGAGCATTACAGGAGATGTCCATAAGGACCATGAGCTTCGGGGGACGTGGCAGCAGGTCCTCAGCAAGCTCTGGCAGACAGATCCTCCGGTCCCTGCTGCAACTACCACCTGCCTCACCGTTCCAGCTCCCACGGGAGCACTAGACTGTGTGCCATGAGGGAGTTCACCCGCTCCTGCTTTCCTGCCCGTCCGGTGTCTCATCCCATTCCTGCTCATCCGGCTCCTGCTCCTCCTCCCACAGGCTCCTCTCCCCGCCACAGGTCCCAGGAAAATGGGCCCAGCCCCATGTGCAGCAGCCATAGTCATCTCTCTGGCAAGATGCCCACATTGCCATCTGCCCCCAGACAGGCCCACTCAGAGGCTGGCACAGGGGGAGGGCACCGGCTAGACTAGGCCCAGCACTGGGGAGGACTCGGAGGGGCCGCCGGACACAGCAGGGGTCTGACTGGAGGAGGAAGTGGGGGGTACCATCTTCCTGGGCAGAAACTCCTCCGAGTCTCTGCCTTCTGTTGGCACAGCTCATGCCACCTGCCTCTCAGCCTCCTATCCGGGGGGCCATGCCTTCAGACCCTCAGGCTCCCGCCAGCAGGTGACCAGTGCCGAAGGGACAGGCTGTGACCTCCCTGCCCTGACTGCCACTCCACGGCCTCTGCTCAGAATACCTCCCGATCCAGCCAGTCAAATGCTACCTTTCCTTTCTAATGAAGATGAATCCCACCTCCAGAAACTGACAAGCACCAAGCCATTCCCAAGGACTAAGTGTGCTCCAGACACCGGGCTAAGTGCTTTCAATGTCTTCTCACTTAATTTCACCAAAGACCTGGGCTAGAGGTACATTGTTATTTCCATTTTAAAGACAAGGACCTGAAGCCTCAGAAATCTAGTGATCTGTCTCAAGCAAAACGCCTCTGTTTTCTTTTCCCCTCCCACCCTCTAATCAGTCGGAAAAGACCAGGGACTTGGGAGTCCAGCTAACCTGGATTCAAATTCAGCTCAATCATTGACTAGCTATGTGGTGCTGGACAAGTTACATAACTTCTCTGTGCCTCATTATGTCCTTATAATGGGGAATTAGGCCGGGAAACAAACAAAGATCTTGCAGTGAACCACAAACACAATGCCTGGTACAGAGTGGTAGGAAGAGCAAGTAGAATAATAGTCAATAATTAATGTTTAGTCAGTGCTTACCATGAGCCTGGCACTCATCTAAGTATTTTACCTGCTTCACCTTGCGACAATCTTTAATCCTCACAACTATGGAATGAGGCAGGTGTTACAAATATCCTTGCTGTACAGACAGGCAAAGCCAAAGCTCGGGGGAAGCCCACCCGCCAAGGTCCCACTCCAGAACGCCTGCTTTCTTCTCTTCTGTTTAAAAGCCCTCCCTGGGAACGTGTGGAAGCCCCCAGTTTGATAATGAGAGGACACGCCCTCCCTCTAGCTTAATCCTTAATTCCGAGAAAGTAGGACCGTGTCTTAATCATCTTTGTAAGCCTGAGAGTTCAAAATAATCATGTGCCTACAGTAAGAACTACAGTGATGTTGGGTGTTTGTTAGGAGTCCGAACCTACACACATCAAGGAAGAAGTGAAGGAACACTTGCCGTGGGCTCTCCATCAGCCACGGGAGCTCAAGAGCGTTCATGGATCACTTTTGCCCCCAAGAACCCACCCAACTTTTACTGATGCGGGGGCAGTAGGGGGTGGCGCTCAGAGAAGTTAACTATACAAAAACACACAGTGGTGAGAGGATTTCAGTTCAGATCTGTCTTAAACCTGGGAGACGTGGTTGGATTCACACTTTAAGAAGTGTCTCAATGACATGTGCAGCTGTAGAAAGTTATGTGTGTTTCTGAGCGCTTCTAAAATGCTGGTGTGGGACAGGCTACTTCCAATGACCCAGTCTCTCTGCCCCCTCATTTTCTCTGAAATACAAGTTAAAAGGTATAGTTTGGTTAAAAGGTATAGTTAATATATATGAATAAGACTCTCCTAGGAACAATAAGTGGCAGAGAGGTACAATTTTGTATATACAGTAATGAGATGTATTTTTGTTTATTAAGAGAAAAAAGAGAAGTAGAATATGATTATTTATATAAGTATCTCAGAAACTTTTGCTGCATGAGAAATTTCTATAGACTTCTCAATACCCTCTTGGTCCATGATCTGTCTCTATGGATCAGTATCCTGGTGTTCTTTGCCTAATGATGACAGTATTACCAGTCATGACTTCAGCTAATCTTATCCAAGCTGCAACTTTACTTCTTTATTTGGAGTCTAGCATCTTCTAGGTCAGTGGCTTTCAACTGGGGAGGTACATCAGACTTTCCTATGGAGCTTTATTAAAACATAGATGTTTAGGACTTGCTGTTGTATGTTCATGCACAGTTGTGCCCGACTCTTTGCAACCCATGGACTGTAGCCAGCCAGGCTCCTCTGTACATGGAATTCTCCAAGCAAGAATATTGGAGTGCGTTGCCATTTCCTCCTCCAGGGGATCTTCCCGACCTAGGGATCAAACCCATGTCTCCTGCATTAGCAGGCAGATTCTTTACCACTGAGTCACCCGGACTTACTAAATCTAAGTTGACATTCTTGGTATTCCCTTGGTATATTATGCAAATTATGTCTTGAGACTTCTATATATCTCTAAATACATAAAAGTATATATACTGAGATACAAAAAATCTTGAGATTTTTTCCTCTATAAAAATTATACATTCTTAAAAATCGGATATTGTGTTCACCATCTTCTTTGAGATTAACCTTAAGTGTGTTTTTAGACACTGTCTAATATTTTCTGGGTTGGCTTTGTGTGTGTTACATACCTAAGGAACAACCAGACTTCACTGTTAGCTGCATTTTTCTTGTCATGACTTCTCATCAGATCATTCACTTTTGAAAATTATCATTAATAAATTAATCCATACCTTTTCAGGTTTCTGACCCTTACAGATAGTTTCTGTTCTATTCTGGATGCTCCCTAAAGGCCCTGCAATCATCTATAAGCCGAAGGTTTTATCTTTAACAGCCGAGCACTGTCTCATGAAATCAGTGGACCAGGTACACATTCGTGGGTACAGACTCCTGGTGATATCATTCAGGTATCTTTAAGAACACACCTGTGGCCTGAGTCAGGATTTCCAAAACTTAGGTAAAAATGCTGACAGGTTTATGAGGTTGCTGACCCAAGATTCAGCAGAACAAGAATTAATCACTTATAACTGAATGAACTGATGAGGATGATTATCACTGACATTTGGAATGTCAGTGACATTATAGCGTTCAGTGTTCTGAATATATAAGAAAGCTCTTTCTTCTTTCTTCTTAATATATCTGTAACCCATAACAATTTAGGAGATTCTCTTTTTGTGAACTGAAATGAAATATTTGTAAATACTTTATTCTCTCTACCTGACTCCCCAGAATTTAGAAACTTTTACTGTCTCCTTGCTTTTTATAAAATATGGTTATTTGCAAAAGTTCAATACGAATCCGTCCTCTTTGTTTTATCAGGACATATTTGAAAACGAGTTTACCAGGTGTCTCAGCAGTAAAGAATCCACCTGCCAATGCAGGAGGCGTGGGTTTGATTTCTGGGTCAGGAAGATCCTCTGGAGAAGGAAATGGCAATCCACTCCAGTGTTCTTGCCTGGGAAATCCCACTGGACAGAAAAGCCTGGGGGACTACAGTCCATGTGCTTGTAAAGAGTCAGACATGACCTAGCAACTCAACAACAACAATATGAAAACTTGGTTTTGCAACCAAGGCCTTGCCTGGAATATTGTATTTGACAATGATACTCGTTTAATCAGATATTGATGCCACTCTTAAGGAATTAAGATTGACAGCCAATACAAACCCTCCCAAGAAAACTGGCTTACTGTCTTCCCTTCCAGGCAAATCAGGACTTCACTCCCTGGCAGGCCCAGGAACTTTAGGATATTTTGGGGACCTCAAGAAGAGGGTAATTTGTCTATTAATAAATGTATAGGTATAGCAGGTAAAACCTAGTGGAGACAATTTCTTGGCTTGGCTTCCTAATCTCAGAACAGTAAATAATAGAAGGCTTTTAAAAGTCCAGTCTCAGAACCTTTATGAAAACTTCCAGCCAAGTGAACTTAACATAGTAAATTATGTATAAAGATAATCAGATCAAACCTAATACGACCAACCTTATTTTGTGACCAAGAATAATCATTCTTTGAGACTATTTTTTATCCTAGCAGAGAAAAGTATAGGAGAGAAAAAAAAAATGTGTGTGTGCTTCTCTGGAAAACTGTGCATTGCCTAGAGGACAGCCCTCCCCTCCAAGTTATCTGATTCATGCCTTTCCCTGACCTTGAATTTCATCAAACAGTAAGTAACAAATGAAGAAGAAGTGAAGAGAAGTCGCTCAGTCGTGTCCGACTCTTTGCGACCCCATGGACTGTAGCCCACCAGGCTCCTCGGTCCATGGGATTTTCCAGGCATGAATACTGGAGTGGGTTCCGACCCAGGGATCGACCCTGGGTCTCCCGCGTTGTAAGCAGACGCTTTACCATCCAAGCTACCAGGGAAGCCCAAGTAACAAATAAGTCATATAAAATATGTCCATGAATTGACAGAGTTTCAATAATCTTCCCTCTCAACCAGTTTTGTCTCAATATTCCTGACTTAAATGGGCATCTTCTTTGTATTCTTTTTAAAATTGTGGTAAAACGTCTGTAACATAAAATTTAACTATTTTTAAGTGCACAGTTCAGTGGCATTTTATACCTTCACATTCTTGTGAAACCCTCACCATTCATCTCCAGAACCTTCTCATCTTCCTAAACTGAAACGCTGTACCCATTAAACAGTAACTCCCCATTCTCCCCTCCCTGGATTTTCTTTTGTGCCAATTATACCATCTTCTGGCACCCTCATCACAAGTGAAATAAAATCTTTTTAACACATGTTCATTTTTATATCCTTACAAGAGTCATCTGACTTTTTTCTGAAAAATACCAAATAAATAAATGAATGAGGAAGTCTGGCAGTGATGAGGAAGGTCCCCAAGGAGGACTGTCACTAATTGGAAAGTGCCTCGGGTGACCATCCTGATTTGCCTAGGACTGAGGGGGGTGGGTGCAGGATTTTGTTTGAAAACAAAGCTGGGTCCTACTAAGAGCTTGCACCCCATCTAAAGGGTGATGTTAATACTCTTAATGATAAAATTTGAGAATTTAGGCCTGATATTGCTAGATCAGAGGAAGGAGGAGTCTGGCTATCAAGGTTAAGTTTTATCATTTGCAAGTGATGGCAAGTAACACAAAGTGAAACGGAACGAAACAAAGACACGGTGCAGACCAAGCAAAGTGTTCCACTGTGTGGCCTCTGATGAAGAGTGGGTTGAAAACTCTCCAGCCCACCACACACCTGATGGTCCGGTGGCCTCCTCAAGCCTCCTTGGTCAGGAGGAAGTCGCTGGCCGGCTGCTGGGGTGACCAGCCAGTTGAGGAGCAGCTGCCCCCTGATCTGAGAGGTGTACCCTCCCTTGGGGTGTCCCTTAGGGCCTGGAGCCGCTCAAGGCAAGCTCCCAGGACCACTAGGTTCTGGTCTTGGAGCTATCCAAGGGCTAAAAGAGACCAAATGGGACACTCGGCAACTCCAACGGCCACTTTCTCGTAGCAGCAGCCACGCCCTGACCTCGGTTCCCTAGTCCACAAACCGGGGGTCCCCCGGGTGATAAAGGAGGCGCTCTGAATCGGGTCTCCCCCAGGGGGGAGTGTGTGTGCGCGGAGGTGAGGATGCGAGACGCTCCTGGGCAGCGTCCCAGGGAGGGGTTCAGGAGAGGCGGAGTGAGCACGTGCCACCTCACCTCCCCGCCGACCGCCGGCCAGATGCTACCAGAACCCCCCAGCCTCACCCCAACAAGCGCTCTGGGACTCCCGGAGTCGGGTCTCAGTAGCGAAGCCGCGGGGCCCGGCGCTCTCCGTGCCCCCACGCCCCAGCCCCGCTCACTTGCTGTCCCTGGAGAAGGCGCGGAGGAACCAGAAGCCGGGCGCCAGAGAGGACCGCATCTTGCCCGGCGGTACCCGAAGCGAAGGCGGAACGGAGGAGGACGCGGAGCTGGGCACGCGTCCCGAGCTGACAATCCCCGGGGTTTAAATGCCCCGCCGGCCGGCCCGCCCCGACCCCGCAACCCGTGGCCTTTAGCCCCCGCCCCCTTGCACCTGACCGCCCTCGGGGCCGCCGGGCGCTGTGCAGAGCGCGCACGGCCTGCCCATCCTCTGGTCCGTCCGCTCGCACGCGAATTTCCCGTGCTTCGCCTCGGGCAGTGGACCCGCGGCCCTCCGCGCCTCTGTGGGCCCCTCCTTCAGCCCGAACTTGCCGGCTCACTTCCCTCGGGGAACCGAAAGCTGCGATCACACATGCAGCCGGCTCTGAGCGACCTTCTGTCTACCCGCAGCGGCTCCTGCCGCGCCTTCCTACCCTGGTTACTAGTGACCCCGACACCGGGGAAACTGAGGCCGGCTGGAGGGCCAGGACTAACACCCCGCCGCCCGCCACCCCCCTCTCCCACCCCACCACAGGACCGCGATCTGAGTGCGAGCGCCCCCTGGCCCCAAACACACTTCCCAGGTCCCAGCAGGGACTTGCTGTCCCATTCAGATTCCAGCCCCTGCGCTGAGCCAGAAGGACCTTCTGATCCTCTCCGCCACCACTCTACTCCCCACGGGGACAGGGTCGCGGCCACCCCTGCTCTCCCATCTGCAGGCCCACAGCCATGCAACAGTGAAGGGCCCCTCGCAGGCACAGAATTCTGCACACCTCTAGCCTGAAGAGTTCCAGGGCACGTTTCCACCTATAAAAAAGGAGTTATTGTGAGATCGTTGGCTGTGAAACCAAGGGTGAACTATAGCGGGGTGGAGAGGGAAGCGTGGCCTGGAGAATAAAATTGTTATTAGGACATAAACTAGGAACGTCCCTGTGCAAATAGATTTCAGCTCTAACCCCACCCTGCCCCTCACTCCTAGGAGTGCCCAGGCCCAAAGTTCAAGGTCAGAGACTTGCCGGGAAGGGATATACCAAACAGGATCGGACCCAGGAGAGTGGGCTTGGCCCCTACCAGTCCCAGAATCAGGCAAAAAGAGGTAAACAGAGTTGTAAAACCCTCCCTTAACACCAGGAAGTCTGGGAGCCAGTATCTAGCCGCAGAGATGGAGATGCCAACAAGCAGAGCACAGGAGGTGGGGGACTAGAAATGAAAGGAGAGAGTGAACAGGAAGGAGCCGGCTAGGATGTGTAAGGTATGGAGCTGAGACACCTGAGGAAGAGCTCAGCTACCAGTAGCTTACTCAGCCCTTAAATTACACCATACTCAGTGCCCAGATGTACATTTATTCCATTCATTCTTACAAGTCAGTGAGGCAGGCATGATCCATCTGGGAAGGCTAACCACATATGCTGGTTTGCCTGGGACAACCCCAGGAGACACCTGCTTCCCCAGAATGCACAATGGACAGCTCTGAGGTCAGTAACACCCAAAAGACATTGGGCCTGAGAGAAGGCATATTAAGGGTGGAAAAGACACTGGAATAATGAGCTGATATCACCAGGAAGACAGCTGCTTGTGTCCCAGGGACTAGAGGGAAGAATAAAGTTGGATACAAAGGAGCCAAGGAAGCAGCTGAGCTCACTTGATGCTACATGGGAGGAGTACATGGGTGTCAGCAGGGGAAGGGAAGAACTGACCACCAGGCCTCCAGGGGGCTTCCCAGGTGGCGCTAGTGGTAAAGAAACTGCCTCCCAATGCAGGAGACATTAGAGACCTGGGTTTAATCCCTGGGTCGGGAAAATCCCCTGGAAGAAGGCTTGGCAACCCATTCCAGTATTCATGCCTGGAGAATCCCATGGACAGAGGAGCTGGGCGAGCTACAGTCCGTGGTGTCGCAAAAAGTTGGACATCACTGAAGCGACTTAGCACACACACAGGCCTCCAGGGGTGCTATCCAGACCTCAGCTGTGTGGAATCGCTAGCTTTCCATTGCAGAGAGAGAGAAGCCAAGGAATAAGACTCATTGCTACTCATTTCACATGCCCCTCTGGATAAGATGTGTTTCTGTCCCTCGGGAGAGCACGCTCGTCTGTGGCTGGAACCCTCAGAGAGGCACAGAGACCATTCCCTGTCGGTGGTATGGCTCCTGAGCTGTTGGGGGCAGGGCCAGTCCTGAGACAGCCTTTGCCTTGTCCTAGTTCCTTCCTGGGAATTCAACCTTACCTCCCTGTTCAAGGGGCCAGGATGGCAGTGGGGACACCCCAACCAGTGTTCCTCCCTTGCTCCCGTAGGGGAGCTGACAGTCGTCTCCTCGCTTCCTTGCTTAAGGGAGTGACGAAAGAGGATATTCCTTGCACTCACCTACCCAAGCATCCTACCCTTGGCTCACCTTCCTGTTATCGGCCCCCTCACACACTACCTGCTCAAACCTGGCCAGGTGTGGGTAGTAGTATCTAAAGGAAATCAGGAGGGAAGGGGTGAGCTATGGAGTCACACACTAAAGGAAAAGAGCCTTAGTTCTCACTGCGGGTAGTGATTAAATTAAATTAAATTTTTAAAATGTTTAAATACTTTTAGTTTATTTTTTAATTTCTGGCATATGAGGTCTTAGACCCTTGACCCCTACAGTGGGAGCACGAGGTTTAACCACTGGAACATCAGGAGGTCCCACGGATAGACTTATAATTGGTCAAAAACGCTCACCATGACACTCTATTTAAAATGGCTAACCAACAAGGACCTACCATACAGCACAGGGCACTCTGCTCAAGGTTATGTGGCAGCCTGGATGGGAAGGAGTTTAGGGGAGAACAGATACAGCTATATGTTATAGATGAGTCCCTTTGATGTTCACCTAAAACTATCACAACATTGTTAATCGGCTATACCCCAATACAAAATAAGACTTTTAAAAAAAACGTTCACTATAGTTTGGTATCGAGTGAGTGAAAGACGCTCAGTTGCATCTTTGCAAGCCCATGGACTGTAGCCCACCAGGCTCCTCTGTCCATGGGATTCTCCAAGCAAGAATACTGGAGTGGGTAGCCATTCCCCTGGTGCTGGCAGTTCATGGCTTTTTTGTCCATCAGTCACCAGTTCCTATTGCTAGCAAGTTTCTTTGGCCATCCACAGAGCTTTTTGGGTGGTCAGTTATTTGTTTGGATCCTTCCAGATAGGGCAATGAGTGTCCTTTCTGGTATTTCAGAGGGACCCAGGGACCTGAATTCTTGAGAAAGTCTGTGAGAACAGACCATGAGGAAAAGCATCAGGTGGCAGAAGCTTCACATTTCCCTGCACACACACAAGCATCATTATTCGAACACATTTTTCCCCTCCCACTTCTGTCTTACTAAACAGAGAATAGCACAATTTCTGTGATAGAATCAAAGCCCAGGCCCTTGATTAACGGGGTAGGAGTTGAGATATTAGGAGAACTAGAGATTATTCAACATTTTAAAAATTCATTTTCTTTTTCCTTTGGCCACGCCCATGTAGGATCTTGGTTTCCCCACCAGGGATCTAACCTACACCCCCTGCGGTGGAAACACGCATTCTTAACCATGGACCACAAGGGAAGTCCTTAAAGATTCTATTTCACTCAGGCCTTTTTATTGAGAGGCCAAGTGTAGTGAAAAGAACATGGGCTTTGCAGGAGAGCCACCTCTGTCTCAGCTGCTTCTCTGAACCTCAGTTCTCTCCTCTGTAAAATTTGGATAATAACATCTGTCTTGCAGGGGAGCTGTAAGAATTTAAAATTATGCATATAAAAAGTGTATGGCCACATTAAATAAGGCTGGTGGAACAATTATTATATGTGCATGAGCTTATATTTAGCATTAGGAACAGATACTGACTACAGATACTGTTTAGAAACCAATGGCCTTTATACATGTGGAAAAAATACAGACACCAGAGGATCAGAGTACTTAAAAAGTGTTGGTGGACAATGACGTACCATCTCATGCTTGTCAGAATGGTTGCTATTAAAAAGTCTACAAACAATAAATGCTGGAGAGGGTGTGGAGAAAAAGGAACCCTCTTACACTGTTGGTGGGAATGCAAACTAGTACAGCCACTATGCAGAACAGTGTGGAGATTCCTTAAAAAACTGGAAATAGAACTGCCACACGACCCAGCAATCCCACTGCTAGGCCTACACACTGAGGAAACCAGAATTGAAAGAGACACGTGTACCCCAATGTTAATCGCAGCACTGTTTACAATAGCCAGGACATGGAAGCAACCTAGAAGTCCATTGGCAGACGAATGGATAAGAAAGCTGTGGTACATATACACGATGGAATATTACTCAGCTATTAAAAAGAATGCATTTTAATCAGTTCTAATGAGGTGGATGAAACTGGAGCCTATTATATAGAGTGAAGTAAGTCAGAAAGAAAAACACCAATACTGTATATTAATGCATATATATGGAATTTAGAAAGATGGTAATGATGACCCTATATGCAAGACAGCAAAAGAGACACAGATGTAAAGAACAGACTGCTGGACTGTGGGAGAAGGCGAGGGTGGGATGATTTGAGAGAATAGCAGTGAAACATGTATATTACCATACGTGAAATAGATCACCAGTCCAGGTTCAGCGCATGAGACAGGGTGCTCAGGGCTGGTGTACTGGGATGATCCTGAGGGATGGGATGGGGAGGGAGGTGGGAGGGAGGGTCAGGATGGGGAATACATGTACACCCATGGCTGATTCATGTGAATGTATGTCAAAAACCACCACAATATTGTAGCCTTCAATTAAAAAAAAAAGTGTTGGTGGATATAACCGAATAGATTCATCTAAAAAGTCTTTAATATCCTGTGTGCATGTGTGTATAGGTATGAATGTATAGGCATGTGTGTATCTCTGTGAGTGTGTACAACTGTAAGCATATGACAACACACATAGAGTAATTGGGGGGTAACAAGAATGGATTTATGGGTTGAGTAAAGTGTCATGAAAATGAAAGCTGCTGAAATCTTAGGAAGAGTTGCTTTTAAACTTCTTCCAGCCAATACAATAAAAAAATAGATAAACAAGGTGGCTGTGTATCCAAAAAGATTTTGTTTTTCAATAAAAGACAATGTTTTGGGAACTTTCTTGCACTGTTGGTGGGAATGCAAATTGATACAGCTACTATGGATAACACTATGGAGATCGCTAAGAAAACAACAACAACAACAACAACAAAAAAAAAACACTAGGAGTAAAACTACCATGTTGTTGTTCAGTCGCTCAGTCATGTCTGACTCTTGGCGACCCCATGGATTGCAGCACACCAGGCTTCCCTGTCCTTCACCATCTCCTGAAGGTGCTCAAACTCATGTACGTTGAGTCAGTGATGTCATCCAACCATCTCATCCTCTCCCATCCCCTTCTTCTCCTGCTTTCAATCTTTCCCATCACCAGGGTCTTTTCCATGAGTCAGCTCTTCACATAGGGTGGCCAAAGTATTGGAGCTACAGCTTCAGCATCAGTCCTTCCAATGAATATTCAGTGAAGAAGGCTGAGCACCGAAGAATTGATGCTTTTGAACTGTGGTGTTGGAGAAGACTCTTGAGAGCCCCTTGGACTGCAAGGAGATCCAACCAGTCCATTCTGAAGGAGATCAACCCTGGGATTTCTTTGGAAGGAATGATGCTAAAGCTGAAACTCCAGTACTTTGGCCACCTCATGCAAAGAGTTGACTCACTGGAAAAGACTCTTATGCTGGGAGGGATTGGGAGCAGGAGGAGAAGGGGACGACAGAGGATGAGATGGCTGGATGGCATCACGGACTTGATGGACGTGAGTCTGAGTGAACTCTGGGAGATGGTGATGGACAGGGAGGCCTGGCGTGCTGCGATTCATGGGGTCGCAAAGAGTTGGACACGACTGAGCTACTGAACTGAACTGATTTCCTTTAGGATTGACTGCTTTGGTCTCCTTGCTGTCTAAGGGATTCTCAAGAGTCTTCTCCAACACCATAGTTTGAAAGCATCAATTCTTCAGTGCTTGGCCTTCTTTAGGGTCCTACTCTCACATCCATACATGACTACTGGAAAAACCACAACTTTGACTATATGGACCTTTGTTGGCAAAGTAATGTCTCTGCTTTTTTAATATACTGTCTAGCTTTGTCATAGCTTTTCTTCCAAGGAACAAGGGTCTTTTAATTTCATGGCTGTAATCACCATCTGCAGTGATTCTGAAGACCAAGAAAATAAAGTTTGTCACTGTTACCACTTTTTCTGCATTTATTTGCCATAAAGTGATGGGACCAGATGCTATGTTCTCAGTTATTTGAATGCTGACTTTTAAGCCAGCTTTTTCACTCTCCTCTTTCACTTTCATCAAGAAGCTCTTTAGTTCCTCTTTGCTTTCTGCCATCTAGGGTGGCGTCATCTGTATATCTAAGGTTATTGATATTTCTCCCGGCAATCTTGATTCCAGCTTGTGATTCATCCAGCCTGACATTTCACATGACGTACTCTGCACAGAAATTAAATAAGCAGGGTGACAATATACAGCCTTGACATACTCCTTTCCCAATTTTGAACCACTCCATTGTTCCATGTATGGTTCCAATTGTTGCTTCTTGACCTGCATACAGATTTCTCAGAAGGCAGGTAAGGTGATCTGGTATTCCCATCTCTTTTAAGAATTTCCCACAGTTTGTTGTGATCCACACAAAGGCTTTGGCATAGTCAATGAAGCAGATGTTTTTCTAGAACTCTCTTGTTTTTTCTATGATCCAACAGATGTTAGCAATTTGACCTCTGGTGCCTCTGCCTTTTCTTAATCTAACTTGTACATCTAGCAGTTCTCAGTTCATGTACTGTTGAAGCGTAGCTAGAAGGATTTTGAGTATTGCCTTGCTAGCATATGAAATGAGGGCAACTGTGCAATAGTCTGAACATCCTTTGACATTGTCCTTCTTTGGGACTGAAACAAAAACTGACCTTTTCCACTCCTGTGACCAACCACCGCTGAGTTTTCCAAATTTGCTTTCATATTGAGTACAGCACTTTAACAGCATCATCTTTTAGGATTTGAAATAACTCAGCTGGAATTCCATCACCTCCATTAGCTTTGTTTGTAGTGATGCTTCATATTCCAAGACATCTGGCTCTAGGTGAGTGATCACACCATCGTGGTTATCCAGGTCATTAAGATCTTCTTTGTATAGTTCAGTCCCACTACTGGGCATATGCTCTGAGGAAACCATAAGTGAAAAAGACACATGCACCCCAATATTCATTGTAGCACTATATTGCTAAGACATGGATGTCCATTGACAGATGAATGGATAAAGAAGTTGTGGTACATATACACAATGGAATATTACTCAGCCATAAAAAGGAACACATTTAGTCAGTTCTAATGGGGTAGATGAACCTAGAACCTATTATACAGGTTGAAGTAAGTCAGAAAGAGATAAATATCATATATTAATGCATATATGAGCTTCCCAGGTGGCCCTAGTGGGGAAGAACCCACCTGCCAATTGCAAAAGATACAGACAGGTTTGACCCCTGGGTCAGGAAGATCCCCTAGAGAAGAGCATGGCAACCCAGTCCAATATTCTTGCCTAGAGAATCCCAGGGACAGAGGAGTCTAGTGGGCTAGAGTCCATAGGGTCACAAAGAGTCGGACACAACTGAAGCAACTTAGCACACATGGAATCTAGAAAGACGGTACTGATGGAACGATCTGCAGGGCAGCAAGGGAGACACAGACACAGAGCACAGACTTGCAGATATGGTGGGGAAGTGGGACAAATTGAGAGAACAGCACCGAAACATCACATTACCATGTATAAGATTAGATAGCCAGTGCAAATTTGCTGTATGACACAGGGAGCTGAAATCTGGTGCTCTATGACAACCTAGAGCGGTGGGAGGGAGGCCCAAGAGGGAGGGGACATACGCATACCTATGGCTGATTCATGTTGATATATGGCAGAAGCCAATGCAATATTATAAAGCAATTATTCCCCAATTAAAAATAATTTTACATTAAAAAATTAAAAGAAATAAATCCAAAACATAAACAAATAAAAGACAATAGTTTGGAAGCTCTTGGCAAAGAAAGCCCCAGCATTGATAAAACTGGTCAAAGGGAGGGGAAGCTTCAGTCTACTCAAGACTCAATGGCCTTAAGAATGGGCTTTTGAGACCACTAAGAGTCAAACAAGCGGGAAGCCCTGCTCTTAAACCATCAACCAGTGGCAGCAGATATATATAAGGAGACAGACTGCAGGAGGGAGGGAGCAGATTGGGGAAGTGGTTAAATTATTATGGTCTCCCAGGACTTCCCTGGTGGTCCAGTAGATAAGAATCTGCCTGCCAACTCAGGGAACACAGGTTCAATCCCTAGTCCAGGAAGATTCCACGTGCCTTGAAGCAACTAAAGCTGTGTACCACAGTTACCGAGCCCATGCTCTGGAGCCTGTGCTCTGCAACAAGAGACTCCAACACAGTGAGAAGGCTGTGCACCATGACGAAAAGCAGCTTCCGTTTGATGCAGCTAGAGAAAGCCTGTGTGCAGCAATGAAGCTCCTGCACAGCAAAAAATAACTAACTAAATAAATAATTTAAAAAGTATCATGGTCTCCAAAATTCACTTTGTTCAAGGGAGAAAATAAAAAAGGAATATATAAAAGGCAGCCTCCCGTAGTCTGC
Source organism: Oryx dammah (assembly GCF_014754425.2). Taxonomy (NCBI): domain Eukaryota; kingdom Metazoa; phylum Chordata; class Mammalia; order Artiodactyla; family Bovidae; genus Oryx; species Oryx dammah. The sequence continues at coordinate 27,232,213 of NW_024070199.1, read as the reverse complement.
TCACACAAGCTGAGGACAACTTTCAGTTGCTCTAGGATGTGAAAGTAACAATTCATTCCTTTATTCACTTAATCAACACTTTTTGAACAGCAGGTATGCACCAGGTGTGGGGCCCTGTACTGAGGATATACTGATGAGCAAGAGAGGCATGGCCCTAATCTCAAAGTCACAGTTGAATGGGACAAAGATGTGTAGAGATATAACTCCCCCTCAGAGTCCTAGGAGAAGCTGTTGTTTAGTTGCTAAGTTAAGTCCAACTTGTTTGCGACCCATGGACTGTAACCTGCCAGGCTCCTCTGTCCATGGAAATGTCCAGGCAAGAATACTAGAGCGGGTTGCCATTTCCTCCTCCAGGAAATCTGCCCCACCCAGGGATGGAAGCCAGGTCTCCTTCGATGGCAGGCAGATTCTTTGCCACTGAGCCACGAGGGAAGCTCTAGGAGAAGAGCTATAGCTTATGCAGGTGTGTTCACATGAACATACTCTTAAGGTGGCACTGATAAAGGATCAATAACTGGAAGAGCTGAGAGCGTTCACCGTACCTCGTATGAGAAGCAGACGTGAACTATAGCTGAGCGTGGGCCAAGTGGAGAACAAAAACAACTTGGGACCTGCAGAGTGCCTGGACACCAGTGTGTGCAAAATGACAAAGCAGGAAAAAACGTGGTCTGGTCAAAAAGTGGTGCATAAACAACTCTGTTAGCTGGAGAGCACACCTGCACAGTGAGGTGTTCCAGAGGGTACAACCACAGTCCTTTGTGGTGAAATAATCTTAAACGTCAGTGTTAAGGGGTTGGGATCTTGTTCTTTGGACAGCTGGATGTAAAGAAAAGGTTTTCAAAACGGATTGAGAGGTGATCAGATTTATGTTCTTAGAGGAGAAATGGCCATTTTAAAGGCCTGGTGGGCATCTGGTTTTTGGATCAGATGGAAGAGACCCACTGCTCCCTATTCTACTTGGTGGTGGTGGTGGTTTAGTCACTAAGTTGTGGCCAACTCTTGAGACCCCATGGACTATATCCTGCCAGGCTCCTCTGTCCCTGGGATTCTCTAGGCAAGAATACTGGAGTGGGTTGCCATTTCCATCTCCAAGGAATCTTCCCAACCCAGGAATCGAACCCGGGTCTCCTGCATTGCAGGCAGATTCTTTACCGACTGAACTACCAGGAGGAAGCCACGCCTATTGCTAAGTGCTAAAAACCCTGGGCATTAAACACACAGCACCGTAAGAAAACTCCGAAAAAGTAGAGAGAAGAAGGAAGATTAACTAGGAACCTCAAGATCTGGGAGAAGACAGAGCAGTGATTTGTCCAGGTTTCTTTTTATTCTGGACTGGGTACTGGAGAAGGCTGCAGTCCAGAAGCACAGCAGCACAGACAGAAAAGAGAAGGAAAGGAAAAAGAAAAAACACCAAGAAAAGCTGGCAATTTAAGTAAAGGATCAAGAAAAGGGTAGCCTATGCAAACCAAGTGAATGTGGTAGTTGCTCAGTCGTGTCCGATTCTTTGGGACCCTGTGGACTGTAGCCCACCAGGCTCCTCTGTCCATGAAATTCTCCAGGCAAGAATACTGGAGTGGGTTGCCATTCCCTTCTCCAAGGGAACTTCCCCACCCAGAGACTGAACCCAGGTCTCCCGTATTAAAGGTGGATTCTTTACTGTCTGAATCACCAGGAAAGCCCCCACATACTGTATGGTTCCATTTAAATAACATTCTCGAAATGACAAAATTATAGAGCTAGCGAGGAAATGAATTAGTGACCAGGGGTTAGGGATCGTGTAGCGGGGTAGGAAGGTAACTCTCTAGGAGTAACACGAGAGGGAGGTCTCTATGGTGATGGAAGAGTTTTGTGTCTTGACGATGGTGGTATTTATAATCGGCACATGTGGAAATGGCAACATAGAACCATACACACTGGGTTGGCCCAAAAGTTTGTTTGGGTTTATCTACCATCTTACAATACTAACTGTACTAATGCCAGCTTTCTGCTTTTGATATTGAGCTATAGTTATATTAAAAGGAACCATTAGGGTAAAATGGGTAAATTTCCTCCCTGAACTATTTTTGCAATTTCCTATATATACATGAAAGTGAAGGTTGCTCAGTCGTGTCTGACTCTTTGCGACCCCTTGGACTATAAAGTCCTTGGAATTCTCCAGGCCAGAATACTGGAGTGGGGAGCCTTTCCCTTCTCCAGGGAATCTTCCCAACCCAGGAATCGAACCCAGGTCTCCAGCACTGCAGGTGGATTCTCTACCAACCCCACAAAGGAAGTCCATATATAATTACTTTATAGAAAGTTTTGTAAAACATGAAAAAAAAGCAACTCTGTCAACTTTTAAATTCTTTCTAGTAGTCCTCAGTTTGCTAATTCTGGAAATGGGATGGTATGACTACCTTTTTAAAAAACTACATATATATTTATATATTTATTTGGCTATGTTAGGTCTTAGTTGTAAGCACACAAGATCTTTAGTTGTAGCGTGGGGGATCTCAGTTCCCTGGCCAAGGGTTGAACCTGGGCCCCCTGCACTGGGAGCGTGGAGTCTTAGCCACTGGACCACCAGGGAAGTCCCATGAATTTACCTTTTAATATAAATCTTTTCTTTTGAGAATATGCTGTGGAGTGTCAAGGTCAGCTGTCCATGCTAATCCAAGTTAACATTTAACTTTCCTTATTCATGATTTCAGCATTATTCCTTTGATTCCAAATGATTCCAGGTCTGTTTTTATCTAACACTTTTGTCTGTACCACTTCACAGCTAGGAGATTATACTCCTCCCCATTCCAAAGATGAGAAAATTTAAGCTTATAGAAGAAAAAAGGCATGTACTGAATCACATGATGATGGTGGTGGCAAGAGAAGATATCAACTGTTCCCCAGGGCCACTCCGAATATATGGAGATCAGATTCCTTTGTTCTCAGCCCCTGGGGTGACTGTGGGATGCCTTCCTGCCTTCCACCGCTACTCTCTTAAATCTATACTTGGGAATACAGTTTTACTGCATCGTTGTGAAACTAGAGGAATGAAACAGGGAGAACAGGTTGGACAAAGGAAAACTGGAAGTTGGATTTAGAAATCAGAAGCATGTGACTTCAAAGAACTATGATGCTTTTTGCAGACAAGAATTGGAAGGTCTTTTAGGGAAAAGTTTACTAGTAAGATTAAAGGAAGCCTGGATAAACAAACTAGTCTCATACAATAAAAACTGGAGATGTTCTTGCTACTCTTAGGTGCCCATGGCAGCAAAGGCAGGCCCCACATTTGGACAAACTCTCTTATACCTCCTTTGGCCCAGAAATACCTTCATCCTACAGTTTCCCCACAAAAGTCTTTCCTACGGGTGTCAGATCCCTAGTTCCTAGCACACTGTTGGCATTCCTTGTAAAATATGTAAAGGACAGGCAGGAATTGTGTTTGAGACTGAAATTCCTGGGACAGCCCGAATCCTCGTGCTTCTGAGAAGCTCTTAGGTTATTTTCATCTTTTGGCTGCACCCTGTGGCATGTGGAATCTTCTTGCCCCAACCAGGGTTTGAATCCACAGCCTGTGTATTGGAATCTCAAAATCTTAAGCACTGGACCACCAGGGAAATCCCACAGAAACTCTTATTTTAAACCCCAAAACTGGGTTTGATTCTTCCCCTTTTCAGAATCAAATATCATCTGAATGCTCACCATATGCTAAAATGTGCTCTAGCAACTTCTATTGATTGAGCCCTGTTTCTAAACGTTTTCCCCCACTTTCCTACTAATGACTTTGTGTAGGTCTTTCTAGTTTAGAATGACAGAGCTTCAACTGGTTGTAGGGGTGGGTATGCCCAGACATCTCTGGGAAAAAGAAAAAAAGTAAAACAGACAATTCATCGGTTTCTTTCAAAGTCTTTGTGTTACCTTGTCAAGTCCATCAAGTCAGGCTTCTCTGGTGGCTCAGCTGATAAAGTCACATGGGAAGCCCAAAGGACGCACAGACACAGAAGGCTCAAAATTTAAAAGTACAATCAGGATGAAAACAGATGAACTATGAATGAATATTCAGTCTGGTTAATTAACAAAAATTTTAAAAAGTCAAATATGAAATTCCTTATAAAAACTACCAACAAAGCAATCTTAAGGATACCTGGATCATGAATTAACACTCTTACTGTACCTATATAAATAACTAGACACAATCCAACGAAACGAGCTTTAGGTTATGATCAAGAATAGTCCTTCTTCAGGGCTATTTTTGATCAAAGCATACGAGGCTGTAGAAAAAAGTGTTATGCTTCAGTGGAAAATTATATATGGTTTAGAGGACTTCCGGTTATCTGATTTTAGCCTATAGTCAATTTAATTTACAGTTCTGGAAATTTTAAATAACTATTTAGAAAGAAATCAGGTTTGTCTCCATTTGAAATTTCACAACATTCTTTTATTCATATAAATTTTTTTTTCATTTACTTTTTCTTGGAATTAGCTATAACATCTGCTTATTTCCCTTGGATTTTCAGTCTGTAACACATGCTCATTTTAATATCAACATGCTCATTTTATTATCTGTATAAGAGGCATAAGTTTACTTTTTCCTGAAAATTGCCTTTTAATGTATATAAACAATTACCATGTAAGGGAGAACAATATGTACTACATAAAATTACAAGTAGTATACTACGATGGGCTTCCCAGGTGGCGCTAGTGGTTAAGGACATGCCTCCTATGCAGGAGACGTAAGTGACGTGGGTTCAATCCCTGGGTTGGGAAGATCTCCTGGAGGAGGGCATGGCAACCCACTCCAGTATTCTTGCCTGGAGAAACCCATGGAAAGAGGAGACTGGAAGGCTACAGTCCATAGGACCGCAAAGAATAGGATATGACTGAAGTGACTTAGCAGGCACACATCCATAATTGGACAGGAGGAATATTTGCTTCTGATTATAGAGGAAAACAATAGAATGGAAAAGACTAGAGGTCTCTTCAAGAAAATTAGAAATACCAAGGGAACATTTCATGCAAAGGTGGGAACAATAAAGGACAGAAATAAAAGACCTAACAGAAACAGAAGAGATTAAGAAGAGGTGGCAAGAATACACAGAGGAACTGTACAAAAAAGATCTTCACGACCCAGTAATCACGACGGTGTGATCACTCACCTAGAGCCAGACATCCTGTAATGTGAAGTCAAGTGGGCCTTAGGAAGCATCACTAAGAACAAAGCTAGTGGAGGTGATGGAAATTCCAGCTGAGCTATTTCAAATCCTAAAACATGATGCTGTTAAAGTGTTGCACTTAATATGTCAGCAAATTTGGAAAACTCAGCAGTGGCCACAGGACTGGAAAAGGTCAGTTTTCATTCTAATCCCTAAGAAAGGAGATGCCAAAGAATGCTCAAACTACCACATAATTATAATCATCTGATACGCTAGCAAAGTAATGCTCAAAATTCTTCAAGCCAGGCATCAACAGTACATGGACTGTGAACTTCCAGATGTTCAAGTTGGATTTAGAAAAGGTAGAGGAACCAGAGATCAAATTGCCAACATCTGCTGGATCATCAAAAAAGCAAGAGAGTTCCAGAAAAACATCTACTTCTGCTTTATTGACTATGCCAAACCCTTTGACTGTGTGGATCACAATAAACTGTGAAAAATTCTTAAAGAGATGGGAATACCAGTCCACCTGACCTGCCTGAGAAATCTGTATGTAGATCAAGAAGCAACAGTTAAAACTGGACATAGAACAACAGACTGGTTCCAAATTGGGAAAGGAGTACATCAAAGTTGTATATTGTCACCCTGCTTATTTAACTTATATGCAGAGTACATCATGAGAAATGCTGAACTGGATGAAGCACCAGCTGGAATCAAGATTGCCTGGAGAAATATCAATAACCTCAGATATGCAGATGACACAACCATTATGTCAGAAAGCGAAGAAGAACTGAAGAGCCTTTTGAAGACAGTTAAAGAGGAGAGTGAAAAAGTTGGCTTAAATATTCAGAAAACTAAGATCATGGCATCTGGTCCCATCACTTCATGGCAAATAGATGGGGAAACAATGGAAACAGTGACAGACTATTTTCTGGGGCTCCAAAATCACTGCAGATGGTGGCTGTAGCCATGAAATTAAAAGGCGCTTGTTCCTTGGAAGGAAAGTTATGACCAACCTAGACAGCATATTAAAAAGCAGAGACATTACTTTGCCAACAAAGGTCCATCTAGTCAAAGCTATGGTTTTTCCAGTAGTCATGTATGGATGTGAGAGTTGGGCTATAAAGAAAGCTGAGCACTGAAGAATTGATGCTTTTGAACTGTGGGGTTGGAGAAGACTCTTGAGAGTCCCTTGAACTGCAAGGAGATCCAACCAATCCATCCTAAAGGAAATCAATCCTGAGTGTTCATTGGAAGGACTGATGCTGAAGCTTCAATACTTTGGCCACCTGATGTGAAGAACTGATTCATTGGAAAAGACCCTGATGCTGGGAAAGATTGAAGGTGGGAGAAGGGGACGACAGAGGATGAGATGGTTTCATGGCATCACTGACTCGATGGACATGAGTTTGATCAAGCTCCAGGAGATGGTGATGGACAGGGAAGCCTGGCATGCTGCAGTCCATGGGGTCTCAAAGAGTCAGACACAACTGAGCGACTGAAATGAACTGAACTGAACTGAGAGAAAAGAGATATGTCTTCATAGAGCAGGTGGTAGTAATAGGCTTCCCTGACGGCTCAGCAGGTAAAGAATCCACTGGCAATGCAGGAGACAGGGATTCAATCTCTGGGTAAGGAAGATCCCCTGGAGAAAGAAATGGCAACCCACTCCAGTATTCTTACCTGAACTATCCCACGGAAAGAGGAGCATGGCAGGCTATAGTCCATCGGGTCTCAAAAAGTCGTACGAAATTAAGCATGCCCGTGGAGGTAATACTTGGCTTTAAGGGTGAGTAAAATTTTAAGACTGAGAACTGGAAGAATAAACAAAATGACTAGTAATCCTAAGGGATTCTCCTGACCCAAATGTTATGAGTCAGGACCCAGCACCCTTGTGTCCCAAGGAAAGGCCAGACTCAATCCTGTGAGATTCATGTAGGAGCAATTCCCAATTTGGAAACAATATCAGGGAATCTCCCTGTATATCTGACCTGGCAAGGCTTACAGTCCCACTGCTCAGCTGATGAAAGACTCCTGGCAGGAGTGTGAGGCATGATGTAACTGAGATCCGTAGGCCAGGGATGTAGTTGTATGGATGGATCTAATTGCAGCTTACTCCTGGAGTCAAATTAGTTTCATTAATGACTTTTAACCCATACATTTCCGTTTTGACAATGGTAAAGAGGAAGAGGTAAGTAAGGAGTTCAGAAAATGTAATAGGACTTAAGGTAAGTTTCAGTTCAGTTCAGTCGCTCAGTCATGTCTGACTCTTTGCGACCCCATGAACTGCAGCATGCCAGGCCTCCCTGTCCATCATCAACTCCCAGAGTCTACCCAAACTCATGTCCATTGAGTCGGTGATGCCATCCAGCCATCTCATTCTCTGTCGTCCCCTTCTCCTGCCTCCAATCCCTCCCAGCATCAGAGTCTTTTCCAATGAGTCAACTCTTTGCATGAGGTGGCCAAAATATTGGAGTTTCACCTTTAGCATCATTCCTTCCAAAGAACACCCAGGACTGATCTCCTTAAGAATGGACTGGTTGGATCTCCTTGCAGTCCAAGGGACTCTCAAGAGTCTTCTCCAACACCACAGTTCAAAAGCATCAATTCTTCAGTGCTCAGCCTTCTTTAGGAGCTTAATGCAGGCCAACTCCGATACTTCGGCCACCTCATGTGAAGAGTTGACTCATTGGAAAAGACTCTGATGCTGGGAGGGATTGGGGGCAGGAGGAGAAGAGGACGACAAAGGATGAGACGGCTGGATGGCATCACTGACTGGATGGATGTGAGTTTGAGTGAACTCCGGGAGTTGGTGATGGACAGGGAGGCCTGGCGTGCTGCGATTCATGGTTTGGGTTGCCATTTCCTCCTTCAGATCTTCCCAACCCAGGGATTGAACCCGAGTCTCATGTCTCCTGCAGCAGGAGGGTTCTTTTCCACTAGTGCCACCTGGGAAGTCCCTAAATAGAGTACATCTGTCATTTAAATTTCTTTTGTTTTAGAAAAAATTTCTAGTTGTATTGCCATTGTTTTCTTCCTTTAAAAAATTTTTTTTAATTTTATATTGGAGTATAGCCGATTAACAATGTTGTGATAGTTTCAGGTGGACAGCAAAGGGTCTCAGCCATACATATACACGTATCCATTCTCCCCCAAACTCCTTTCCCATGTTTTTGTTTTTTTACAGAGCAGGGTTCACAGGCAGAAAGGCCCTTGTCTACCATCCCTGACCCAAGTTACTGGTAAGAAAAGAACAAAGAGTTAACTTACGTGAAAAAAGATTCATGAGGCTGAATGCTTAAAGACTGAGCTGTGTGACAGTCAGGTTTTATGTGTAGGCTATAAAGTCTCAATAGTGACAGGAAGAGATGCGTTGTTAGTCAGCTCAATGGCAATTGCTTTGAACTCCTTCGAGGAAACACACAATCCATCTGGGTAAACAGGGTAAGACATGTTCCTTCTCCAGCTGAACTGCAACTCAGTCTTGCCAGTGTGATAAGGTGGCCAAATCCTGTGAGAGGAGGTACCTGCAGTGCTAAGCTAGGAAGGATTTCAAGGTAGGCATCATCTCATCTTGGGTTGAGCAATAAACAAGGCGTGCTAATTTACAACTTAAATGGCACACCCATCCATCTGGCAACTAGGCAAACTCTCTTTCCTTGATTCTCTACCTCAAAAAAAAAAAAAAAAAAAAATTGGCTTCAGTGGTAAGCAGGCTCACAGGAGGATGGAATAATGAATACAATCAAATACCCAAAAGCTTCCCTGGTGGCTCAGCTGGTAGAGAATCCACCTGCAGACAGGGGACTTGAGTTCCGTCCCTGGAGTGGGAAGGGCCCTTGGAGAAGGGAACAGCTCCCCACTCCAGTATTCTGGCCTGGAGAATGCCATGGACTGTATATCCATGGGGTCGCAAAGAGTTGGACACGACTGAGCAACTTTCACTTCACTTCAAATAAAGGTAAATGTCATCATAACCATGGGACTTAGAAAATCTTTTCACTTAAGCATTAATATGAAAAGTCAAATGAAATGTCTGAACCATCCCATTGAATTTTCACAACTCTATGAAGTAAGTACTATTATTATTCCCATTTTGCAGGTGATGAAATGGAGGCCCAGAGAACTCAAGTAACTTGCTTAAGGTCACACAGCTGATACGTGGTACCACAAGAATTGAACCTGTGACTGTGACCTTAACCACAGCCCAAACTATCCCATAGAAGTAGGGCCTATGAAGACAGAGCAAGAAAGGGATCTGACTACAAAAAAACAGTGTGACAATCTCTAGCAAATCCTATCCAGAGGCAGGATAGAAATATAAATGACTTGTCCCATCTCTGATTTACAGCACATAAATATTCTTAGTCCCATTTTATCCTAAGATTTCAAAGCTTCTTTTACTAAATTACCATTTTGTTCTTTTTGTTATTTATACCGTATTTCCTTTTGTAATTTTTAAAATTTCTACCCTATTTTCACTCGGCTGACAAAGGTCCATCTAGTCAAAGCCATGGTTTTCCAAGTAGTCATGTACAGACGTGACAGTTGGACCCTAAAGAAGACTGAACACTGAGGAATTGATGCTTTTGAACTGTGGTATTGGAGAAGGCTCTTGAGAATTCCTTGGACTGCAAGGAGATCCAACCAGTCCATCCTAAAGGAAATCAGTCCTGAATATTCATTGGAAGGACTGATGCTGAAGCTGAAACGCTAATACTTTGGTCACCTGATGTGAAGAGCTGATTCACTGGAAAAGACCCTAATGCTGGGAAAGATTGAGGGCAGAAGGAGAAGGTTTTTGTCAGAGGATGAGATGGTTAGATAGCATCACTGACTCAATGGACATGAATCTGAGCAAATTCTGGGAGACGGTGGAGGACAGAGGAACCCGGAGTGCTACAGTCCACGGGGTCACAAAGAGTGAGACACGACTTATCGACTGAACAACAACTCTATTTTCCATGGTCTTACATCCCTGATTTTCCCAACTTTTATATGCCTGGGAATTTACCAAATAATAAAACCAAGTGACTGACTGCCCAGTCTTTCTTATAGAAAGACCACAAAATGGGAATTCCCTGGCAGTCCTGTGGTTAAGATTTTGCCTTCCAATCCAGGGGGTTCAATCCCTGGTCAGGAAGCTAAGATCCCACATACCTTGTGGCCAAGAAACCAAACATAAAACAGAAGCACTATTGTAACAAATTCAATAGACTTAAAAATGGTCCACATCAAAAAAAGAAAAAAATCTTAAATAAAAGACCACAAAATGCTGCAGCCTCTAGGTTCTAATCACCACCTGAAAATAATGATCATGTCAGAAGTCACACAACTATAAAAATTAATTTTTAAAAAGTCATGCAACTAAGGGATATTACTTCCCTACCTAAACTTCCTATTATTGGGGAGGGCAGTGGAAGGGTAAGGGGAAAGGAAAGGACATTTTATAAGGCTAATAAGTTTATTTTAGTCTCAAGGTTTTTTTTAAATTATTTTAAAAATTATACAAAAATAGAGTGAACAGTATAATAAAAACTTAATATACCTGCCCCTTAGATTCACTATTATCAAAGTGTTGCTGCACTTTATCTGTATCTTTTGTCCCATTTTGCTGAATTATTCTAAAGCAAATCTCAAACATAATTTTATTTCATCCCTGTATACTTCAGTATCCATTCCTGTATAGGTATTTTCTTATAATACTACTGTTATCTTAACAAAATGAATAGCTTAGACTATTCAAAATTGCTTCATACACACCTTTTTCAGACTCTCTTGTTTTGTTTTACATCAGGATCTAAGCAAGGTCCATACATTATATTTGAGGGTTGTAATTTCTATGAATCTGTCTTAATGTAGAGCTACCTTCCCATTTTTCAAATTCAAGCCATTAACTTGTTGAAGAAATTGGGTGAATTTTCCTATAGAGTGGTCTCTCCTCTAGATAACCGCTTTCTCATGGTAGAATTCATTTCCCTCTCTCTCCCTATCTCCTATAAAGGGAATTCTCACTGTTTTCCTCTTTACATATTCTTTTCATCTAAACTAGGAAACACAGAAAATGATTTGAGACTGTTTTCTCAATTCTCCCAAGGAGGGTACACGGCACGTGCCATTCTAAGTGTGTAACTAAAGTGAACTTGGTTGGGTCTCATTTGCCCACCAGGGAGCAGAGCCCATTCACTAACACCGGGGTGTCATGAAGGAAATGACAACATTTATTTGTAAGGTGCCAAGCCAAGAGTGTAGGGTAGCTGGTGCTCAAAAGACCTGAATTCCCCAGTGGATTTCAGGGAATGATTTTCAAGACAACCTTAGGGGCGGAGGTTGCAGGGAGCGTGATCAGCTCATGGACTTTCTTCTGATTGGTTGGTGATGAGGTGGTAACAGGGTGATGTTTCAGGAATCTTTATCATCAATTGTCTGGTTCCAACCAGTCTGGGGTCTGTGTGCTTATGTTCAGCATTTAATTACCATCCTCCACCTGGGCGGGTGGGGGGGTTCTAAGCCCCAGCAGAACAACTCAAAAATACATGTCAGGATTCCTGGAGGAGGAACTAGGACTCTGTTTTATTGCTGAACTGGTTGACTGCTTTTCCTTTGATTCTGCGCTCCCTCACTTCCCTAATTAGCAACTGATTGAGTCTGCTCATTAGAACTCAGGGAAGTTTTAGTAGATGAAAACCTTTTTCTACAAGAAACGGGGGACACAGAGGGACTTTTGTGCCTGGGAGGGCCCCACCGTCCACAGTTTCAATCCCCTTTTCTTTGATACTCTTCAGTTGTATCCAGTTCCCCTAGGGGACTAGAGGCAGGACAAGAAAGGGAATAAAGTTTTAGATGAAGAGGTTAATCATAAACTCAGCCACAGAACTCAGTTTTAGGGGCACTTTGTTTCAATTGAAGGACTCCCTGGTGGCTCAGCTGGTGAAGAATCCGTCTGCAGTGCAGGAGACCTGGGTTCGATCCCTGGGTTGGGAAGATTCCCTGGAGAAGGGAAAGGCTACCCACTCCAGTATTCTGGCCTAGAGAATTCCATGGACAGTCCATGGGGTCACAAAGAGTTGGACACAACTGATCAACTTACACACACACTGGTGGCTCAGACGCTAAAGCATCTGCCTGCAATGTGGGAGACCCGGGTTCGATCCCTAGGTTGGGAAGATTCCCCTGGAGAAGGAAATGGCAACCCACTCCATATCCCTGCCTGGAAAATCCCATGGACGGAGGAGCCTGGTAGGCTACAGTCCATGAGGTCGCGAAGAGTCAGACACAACTGAGCAATTTCACTTTTCCTAGAGAAGGGAATGGCTACCCACTCCAGTCTTCTTGCCTGAAGAATTCCATGAACAGAGTGAAGAGAAGTTAATTTATTATACATAGTGGATTCCTTAGGGCAGTAGAACTTAAATTTCAAAACCCAAATGAAAAAGGTTTAAAGTCTTGATTATATTGTTTCAACTATTTTTTTTTTTTTTTGGCAGAAATACTTCATTGAAGGCACTGAATGCTTCGTATTGAAGGTTATCAGGAGGTACAATGTCTATTCTCGCTTTTAGTGACAGAAAGATGAATTAATGGGTTCAGATGATGACAGTGAGTAATAGTTTCATCCATTAATGATTGCCATAGATATTTTGAGGGAGGGGGAGGAACCTAAGACAAGAATTGAGTGAAACATTTACCAAAGGTGATCTCATCTTAGGGCCTGGACAGGATGATGACTCATGCAGCATATATAACACCAAACTGTCTTCATCAATCTTAATCAAAAGAAATCAATTTGACTTCTCCCCATCAGCACACCCAATAACAGTGGTCAGTAATACTGAGAGCAAGACTAGACACAAACCATTCATTTATATCCCAAGAGAGCTTTAAAAATAAAAATCAGCATATTCAAAGTCTTTTACCCAGCAGAACGGGCATAGCCAGCCAGGAGAACATTTGCGTTTATCTTCCTCTATGGTATTTTCCAGGCTTCCCGGTTAGCTCAGCTGGTAACAAATCCGCCTGCAGTGAAGGAGACCCTGGTTCAATTCCTGGGTCAGGAAGTTCCCCTGGAGAAGGGGTAGGCTACCCACTCCAGTATTCCTGGGCTTCCCTGATGGCTGACAGTAAAGAATCTGCTCGCAATGTGGGAGAACTAGGTTCAATCCTTGGGTTGGGGAGATCCCCTGGAGGAAGGCATGGCAACCCAGTACAGCATTCTTGCCTGGAGAATTCCATGGACAGAGGTGCCTGGCGGGCTACTGTCCATGAGGTCGTAAAGAGTCAGTCATGAGTGAATGACTAAGCTCTGCACAGTATTTCCCTGGTGGCTCAGATGGTAAAGAATCCGCTTGCAATGTAGGAGACCCAGATTTGATCCCTGAGTGGGGAAGATCCCCTGGAGAAGGAAATGGCAACCCACTCCAGTACTCTTGCCTAGAGAATTCCATGGACAGAGGAGTCTGGCATGCAAAGAATTGGACCCAACAGAGCGACTAACACACACACACACACACACACACAAGTGTGCTTTCCTGAGAAGCAGGGGAGAATGCCCAAGATGGGACACAGAGTTGACTATGATCACTACACTTAAAGGGACACTAAAGGAAATATTTTGCTTCCAGAAACCAGAATCTAAGTAAGTAAACACAGAAAAGGCATACCTGCTAACTATCATACTGTAAATTGTTGGAAGATATGAAATAAAGCAGCAGTTTCTAGCCTCTGCACTGAGTGGGTAGTCAATAAAATTGTTGACAATCTTATTCCTGCCCATCATAAAAGGGCTAAAAAACTAAGGGTAAGTAATACTAGACAACTTCCAGTAATATGCTGGAGCAATGCCAGGGAGAGGACACAGTGTTCATTAAATCAGAGCAATTTGAGAAAGCTGTTTTAGGTTGAACTGCCTATGAAAATATGTCATGCATCAGCTTTTTGATCATTATTGCATGGAAATGAGTACATGAATATCCTCTGCAACTACTATAATCCTGGAATTGCCTCTATCACATACATATTCCATCTCTTGGCCCAAATTCTCTAGTTGATACAGGTCTCTCTGGGGAACAGCACAGCTGAGCCTGGGGTACGGAACCCCCCTTGCCGGACACACCTATAGTGTCCTACACCCTCCTGTCCTAGTCCACTATGACCCCACTGACCATGCATTTACTCTGACAAGATTAATATTGGAGTCAGAGTTGAAGGGAGTGAACTTGTCTAACACTATCGTGCTATCTACAAGTAAAATGTACGAGTCCACGACTCGTCATGAAGAGCAAATGAAATGGAGAGTTAGTGAGGTCAAAGGTGTAAAACATAATTAATGAATTTGTAGAATGTTAGAGCTACAGGGGAGATTGAAGTTCACTTAGTATAACCCTCTTTACAGAAAACTGTAGCCCAGAGAAATTCAATTACTTGCCCTGAATTAGTCATAATTACAGAATGAAAAACAAAATAACATGATGTCTGTAAGGACATCAAAAACATTAGGTAAGATTACTAATCATGTAGAAGCATTTGGAATTTAAAAAATTCAAGTCTGTGTATTTATTTAACATTTACTGAGAGCTTGCTACTTGCCAGATACAGCATTGAACAAAAATCCCTGCATCCATGGAGTATACAATCTAGCAAAGAAACTAAACATTAAGTAAACCATACAGTATGCCACACAGCTGTGGAGGAGGAAGTGGCAACCCACTCCAGCATTCTTGCCTGGAGAATCCCATGGGCAGAGAAGCCTGGCTGGCTACAGCCCATGGGGTCACAAGAGTCGGATACGACTTAGTGACTAAACCATACAGCTGTAAATATCATGAAGAAAAATAAAGCAGGGGAAGGGGAGGGGGGACCTAAGGGGAGCAGGTGGATAGGAGGTCACATTTTAAAACAGGTGGTCAGGGGCTTCCCAGGTGGCGCAGTGGTGAAGAATCCGCCTGCCAGTGCACGAGATGCAGGAAACACAGGTTCGGTCCCTGGGTCAGGATGAGCCTCTGGAGAAGGAAACGGCAACCCACTCCAATACTCTTGCCTAGACAACCCCACGGACAGAGGAGCTTGGCAGGCTACAGTCCACAGACGCGTTAAGAGTCAGACACAACTGGATGACTGAGCATACACACACACACAGACACACACACACAGAATGTCCTCTAATTAAAATATACTTGATAAGGTAATAAAGTGATCCAAAAATTATCTGAGGAGAAGTGTCTCCAGACAGAGAAAGAGCTAATAAAGAAGACTTGAAGAAAGAGTCCCTGGAATGTCCATCCAAATACCAGGTCAATGAAGCTCAGCAGAACAAGCAAGGAGGAAAGCAGTGGGAGATAAACGTTTGAGAGGTAAGTGGGACCAGATTTTGTCTCTGTGTGTGTATGTGTGTGTGTTGTGTGTAGAGAGTGGGGATCATGAGATTTGGTTTTGGATGTGTTAAGTTTGGCTGCTGTATTGAGAAAGTACATAGATACAAATAGAGATTATTTTGTTGTTGTTTAGTTGTTAAGTCATGTTTGACTCTTTTGTGACCCTTTGGACTGTAACCCACCAGGCTCCTCTGTCCATAGGATTTTTCAGGCAAGTATACTGGAGTCGGTTGCCATTTCCTTCTCTAGGGGATCTTAACAGCCAGAGACTGAACTTGCATCTCTTTCATTGTAGGCAGATTTTTTTACCACTGAGCCACCTGGGAAGAGATTACTTAGGAACTCTTAAGATAATCTATGAGATAGACAATGGTGGTATGGACCAGGCATCTCACAGCAGAAGTAATGTGAACTGGAAATGTATTTTTCAGGTAAAGCTGACACAATTTGCTGATGAAGTGAAGGATGAAAGAGACAGAGTGGGGAAATTCAATGATTTCTTCAAGGTTCTTGGTCTCAATAACTAGACACACGGAATTGCTAATTAACCAATATGGGGAAGACTATAGGAAGAGCAAATTGAGGGGAACCAATGTGGAGAAGGCAATGGCACCCCACTCCAGTACTCTTGCCTGGAAAATCCCATGGACGGAGGAGCCTGGTGGGCTGCAGTCCATGGGGTCGCGAAGAGTCGGACACGACTGAGCGACTTCACTTTCACTTCACTTTCATGCATTGGAGAAGGAAATGGCAACCCACTCCAGTATTCTTGCCTGGAGAATCCCAGGGATGGGGGAGCCTGATGGGTTGCTGTCTATGGGGTCACACAGAGTCGGACACGACTGAAGCGACTTAGCAACGATGAGGAAATGTTAAGTGGCAGTTAAGGTTAAAAGTTTGGATTTTCAGAGAGAGATCTATGCCAGATATATAAATGTAGGAGTTATCAGTATATAGATAAGAGACCCATGAGACTAAAACAGATCACCAGAAGAGCAAGTGTAGACAGTAAAGGTGTCCAGGGACTGAGACCTGGGATACTCTTAAAAGCTTTGGGGGTTGTGGAAGCCAGGTGTAAGATATTTCAATAAAAAATGGAGTGATCAATTGTGTTTAAGTCTGATGGCAGGTCAAGATAAACTTTAAGAATGACCATTGAATTTAGCACTGTGGAAGTCACTGATGACTTTGAAAAGCCACTTCACCAGAGAGGTAAAGGCAGATAAGTCTTACTACAATGTATTCAAGAGATAATGTGATGAGAAGAACAGGAACAACAGACATTAAAAAATTAGTTCAGAAAGGTTACAAGATACAAGACTGAAAAAGAAAGTTCTCAGTCATGTCTGACTCTTTGTGACCCCATGAACTACAGAGTCCATGAAATTCTCTAGGCCAGAATACTGGAGTGGGTAGCCTTCCCCTTCTCCAGAGGATCTTCCCAACCAACCCAGGGATCCAACCCAGGTCTCTGACAATGGAGGCGGATTCTTTACCAGCTGAGCCACAAGGGAAGCCCAATAATACTGGAGTGGGTAGCCTATCCCTTCTCCAGCACATCTTCCCGACCAGGAATTAAAATGCTGTCTCCTGCACTGCAGGTGGATTCTTTACCAACTGAGCTATCATAATATACAAAATTCAACTGTGTTTCTACACACTTATGATGCACAATGAGAAAATAAAATTAAGGAGATAGTTCTATTTAAAAAGTATCAAAAAGAACAAAATACTTTGAAATAAATTTAACAGAAAAGTACACATTATATGCTCTGAAAATTATAAAACATTGTTGCAAGAAATGAATGGAAAGACATCCCATGTTCATGAATCAGATGACAACTCCCAAACTGATTTATAGATGCAATGTGACCCTTATCAAAATCTCAACTAGCTTTTCTTGCAGGAAGGTGATCTTAAAATTTCATATAAAAATGCAAGGGACTCAGTATAGCAAAACAATCTTTAAAAAGAAGAACAAAGAAGCCTCATGCTTCTCAATTTCGTAACTTGCTACAGTAATTAAAACAGACTACACTGGTTGAAGTATAAATATATAGATTAATGGAATAGAAAAGAGATTTCAGAAATAAACCCTAATATTAATGGTCCACTGATTTTTGACAACAGTGTCTTATCAATTCAGTGGGGGTGAATAATAGTTTTTTGAACAAATGATGCTGGGACAACTAGATATCCTCATACAAAAGAATGAGGTTGGATGCCTATCTAGCTCTATACATAAATATTAACTCAAACCAGATCATAGACCCCAGTGTAAGAGCTAAAACTAAAAAACTCTTAAAAGAACACACAGGAGTAAATCTTTGTGAACTTGGACTGTGTGCACATATACTCAGTCACTTCAGTTGTGTCTGATTTTGCGGCCATATGGACTGTAGCTCGCCAGGCTCCTGTCCATGGGATACTCCAGGCAAGAATACTGGAGGGGGGTGTCAGTCCCTCCTCCAAGAGATCATCCTGACCCAGGCATTGAATCCATGTCTCCAGCACTGCAGGCAGCTTCTTTACCCACTGAGCTACCGGGGAAGCCCTGAACTTGGATTAGGTAATGACCAAAGCAACAAGAGAAAAAATAGATGAATTGGACTTCCTCAAAATTAAAAAATTCTGTCCTGCAAAGGAAACCATCAAAAAAGTGAAAAAAAAAAATCCCCAGAACAAGAAATATTTGCAAACCATAAGTCTAATAAGGGACCTTATGCAGAATATATTAACAACTCTCAGAACTCAATAATCAAAAGATAAATAACCCAATTACAAAATGGCAAAGGATTTGAAAAGACAGTTCTCCAAAACAGATATACAAGGGGCTAATAAGCATGTGAAAAGATGCTCACCATCGTTAGCCATCAGAAAAATAAAGATGCTCACTATTGTTAGTCATCAGGAAAATCAAAATCACCATGAGATACCACTTCATACGCTTTAGGATGACTATAATCAGAGAGATAGATAAGGATAAGAGTTGGAGGATGTGAAAAAAATCTGAACCCTTATACACAATTGGTGTGAATGTAAAATGATGCAGATGCTTTGTAGAAGTTTTCAGTTCCTAAAATTTTCAACATTAGGCTACCATATGACCCAGCAAATCCCCTCCTGGGTATATAGCCAAGAGAAATAAAAACACAGCAAAGCTTGTGAACAAATGTTCATAGCTGCATTATTCACAGTAGCTAATTAATAGAAACAGCCCAAATGTTCATCAATTGGGTAAATAAAATAGAGTATATCCAGAGTGGATATACTTTTTATTCAGCAATAAAAAGCAATGAATTACTGAAACAAGCTACAACATAGAGAAATCTTTAAAACATGATACTAAATGAAAGACTCTAGTCACAAACGACTATTTATTACATGACTCCATTTATATGGCAAGTCCAAAATAGGCAGATCTATAGAGACAGAAAGCGGGCTGGTGAATGGCTGAGAGAATGAGAAACAACTGCTAGTGGGTATGGGATTTTTCTTTTCTACACTAAAAAAATTTGATTATTGTTAGAAAAAAACTATAAAATTTACAGTTGTAACCAATTTTAAGTATATTTTTCAGTAGTGTATCTTAAGTGTATTTGTATTCACACTGTTGTGAAAGAGACCTCTGGAACTTCTTCATCTTGCAAAACTGAAACTCTACTCATTACTCACTTCCCATTTCCTCCTGACCCGAGATCCTGGCAAGCACTACTCTGCTTTCCTTTTGTTAATTTTGGCCGTGCTGGGTCTTTATAGCAGCACATGGGCTTTTTCTCTAGTTGCGGCATGCACACTTCTCTTGTTGCGGAGCACAGGCTCTAGAATGCGAGGGCTCAGCAGGTGCAGCCCACGGGCTTGGCTGCCCTACAGCATGTGGGATCTTAGTTTCCCAACCAGGGATCGAAGCCATGTTTCAAGCACTGGAAGGTGGGTTCCTATCCACTGGACCACCGGGGAAGTCTCCATCATTACTTTCTGTCTGCATGAATTTGATTATTCTAGGTTCCTAGTGTGAGTGGAATCACACAGTATTTGTCTTTTTGTTCCTAGCTTACTTCACTTAGCACAATCTCCTTAAGGCTAATACAGATTACACTACATGACAGGATTTCTTTCCTTTTTAGGGCTGAAGAGTATTCTGTTGTATGTATATACCACATTTTGTTTAACACCCATCTGTTGATGGAAATTAGGTTGCTTCCACCTCTTGCCACTATGAACATATCTGTTGAAGATTCTGCTTTCAATTATTTAGGATATATACCCACAGTGGGATTGCTGGATCACCTGGGCATCTCCTTAGAGTGACAAGTGTTCTAAACTTTGATAGTGGTAATAGTTGTACAACCATAGAGTATAATAAAAACCACTGAATTGTACATTTCAAGTCGGTGAATCAAATGATATATGAATTATATCTCAACAAAGGTGTTAAACACAACTCAGAAAGGCTAAAGCAAGGATTTAGTTGCATAAGGATTTTGACTGAATTGGATAATTAATCTGATTAAATAACCAGTCAATCTTGTCACACGAGTAATTCTGACACTTATTTTCAATGACCTGGCTAGATGTTTAGGTGTTTTCTGAGACATAACTTCAGTGCTTTTTCAACACTGACCATTAGAAGTAGGAAAAAGAAAATCTCAGTACCTCTCCTTAATTCACAATATTAAAACTTTTCATATTTTGTGTCAAGAAACACTGTAAAGAAATAACAAATTCATACTAACTGTAGCAATTTTTATTTCACCTGCTCTGTAGGTACGGCATTCACCAGATTTTTTAGAGATAGAAAAATAAAGTAGGACTTTACTCTCTTTGACTTCAGATTCACTTTTTGAAATGTCACTCACAATTATTTCACATAAAACATGCTCAAAAGGCAGAGGGTTTATTTGCCTTTTTTGCTATAAAAATTATAAAATTAAAAAGTCCTGTGTTCATCATCACTGAATGGGGAAAGAGGTAATAAACTTAAAAACACGAGAGAAAAAATTTTGAGGAAAAAACATACATCAAATTCAGATTGTTCTCATCTCTAACTGCTGTACACAACTAGCAATATAGATGGCCACTGGTGCTCAGAAATTCATTTCTTCATCTTCTCTTCTTCATCCAAACATTTTCAATTTTTTCAAGATTCAAGTGGTACAGTTATATAAAGATAATAAATCAGATAATCTCAAAGATTTCTAATAATATCTTCTGAGCAGAGCAGAACAAAGTGAGAGAAACCTCACCAGCCTGAGTGATCATTTTTAAAACAATAGGTACCAGATGGTTTACAGTAATGAGACAAGTCTGGAAGCCAATTTTCAATCTTGGTCCCAAGCACAGAGTGAAATAATGGTCATGATTTAATTAAAAAGATACCAATTGTGTAGGACAGTCTTTCTTTCCAAATTACACATCTTACACACTTTGACAGTTTTTCCTAAAATAATCTCTTGGGGTAGATTTTAAGTAGGTTGAAATACTAATGGTTGATTTCAGATTCTTATTACAGGTTTTTCAGAGTCCGTCTATGTGCAGAAGCAAAATTATGAATGGCAACTCGAAGATCTGAGTTCCCCTCAGGGATGTCACAGGAATTGATGACTGAATGTAGTGCCCGGGTATACGCTGCAAATAAAGATTAACACAGTGATGAATGAAGTAGGATTCTAAAAGTTCTCCCAACCTCTTCCTATTAGTACTGCTTCGCTGCCCAGTCTTATAGGCATTAACTTTAACAATCCATTGAATAAGTATTGAGTATTTACCACATGCCAAGTACTCTGTGATTACAGAAAAGATCATGAGAGGATGGACCCAAAAATTAAATTACAGTGTACTATTTCCAAACCAGAGGCATATACAAAATGTCATCACAGCATGAAGTTCAAAATGAAAAAGAAACTAGGAGAGGATGAAAAAGATTCCCAGAAGTGGCAACATTCCAAAAAAAAAGAATCGGTAACATTTAAGATGGTCCTGAAGGATTAATAGAAGTAAAGGAAAGAAGGCCTTCTAGGCAAAGAAATGAGTGTGTGGGGGTACAAGGATATATATTGTTTAAATGTGGTGTGTACTGACAATAGCAGGTTCGATATGGCTGGAGTATGGCCTGGAGCCAGAGGGAAAATATGCCGGTTATGCACTCTATTCTGTAGTGCAGTGCTAAGTCCTACAGGTCTGATGATAAGGGAACGGCACCCTCAGATGTGTGTTTTTAAAACGTAATTCACAGGACTGATAAGAAACTCATATCATAGATGGAACATTAGGGATACAAACACCACCACCATTTTCGGTGTTTGTATGAAGCCTCTATAATCTCTACACTATGTAAATCAATCATTTAAGAATGGACAGGAAACAGAAATATTAGTGACAACAGGAAATAACTCCATTTCTTCTAGCTGGTATTCTTAACAGAGTTTATATTGGTCCTCATGTTTCTCAGTGACCCCTAGCAGAACTGGCAGTCTAATGTGGATATACACACATTATAAATAATATACAGATGATAAGTCTATGTTAGATAACATTTAAGAATTTGGATACCAGGGTATTCAACTGGACAGAGGCCTAACTTAGATAGCTATAAACCTCTAATCTTCTTCATTGATAGGAGGACCTGCAACCCTAGTCTCATTACCGTACAATGGGCTAGGACTATTTCCCTAGCATAAATGAAGACAAGAAGATAACATATCTCAAAAAGAAATATAACTCATTATAGTTATTTTTATTGCCTCAGAGTTGTTATGTAAAGGGGGGTGTAACAGTCTTTGATATATAATAAGCACTTAGTCAATAAATGCTAAATTTCTACTACAATCACTACTTTTACTCTTGTTATTTTTTATCTGCCACCAGGCCCCAACCATTCCTTGAAGACACTTACCTTTGTGGTTTTTATAGAAAATACAATTGTTGGCACAGGTATCAGGATGAGCATCCCAAAAATCAGGACCACAGCAGCAGAGTGGAGGTAAAGTAATATTATATAGTTGCATTTTCTCCTGGATCTGGGCTCTTAAAGCTTCTACATATCTATAAAAATACAGTATGACCAAGCAAAGTGAACCACTAGGAAGAGAATAAGCATGAGTCCTTATTTTACTCCTAGCTCAAACTGTGAAACTATTTCATATCACTGTGCTTCAATCCTTCCTCTGTGTACAAAGAAGCAGTACAAGGAAAAATGCAGTGCTATTCCAGAGAGGTATTAGGCAATCAAGAAATCTGTTCACCTTCTGATGCATAGGGTGAGGGTTCGATCCCTGGTCGGCAAGCTAGGATCCCACATGCCTCATGGCCAAAAACAGCCAAAGAACATAAAACAGAAACAATATTGTAACAAATTCAATAATGACTTTAAAAAACAGTCCACATCAAAAAAAAAAAAAAAGTCTTAAAAAAAAGAAATGTGATGAAGTTCTGTACCTCCTGAAGCATAAGAAGACACAGTCAATTCATTTTAGGGAAAATGAGAACACCGACTTCCTAACAGGTCTCCTCTAGGGCCAAAATTTCATGCAGAACTTTCCAAAGTACCTTTGGTATTCTTTTTCTTTCTGCTGTTGTTTTTCTCTGGCTCCTTTTATTTCCTCAAGTTGTAGTTGGGCTAATATCTCACTCATCTTCTCCCCTGAACATGGCTCTTCACGGGAGTTCATTCTTAATATCCTCTGTTCTTCAGCATAACGTTGCTGCTCTTTCTTTTTCTTAATTCTGAGAATAAAATCATAACATGGTTAGGAATTTCATCAAGTTATTATTTAGAATTAGCTTTTGGATCCAAATACCTCAAGAAATTCCCAGAAAGAGGGGAGTCAGGAAATCAGTTTAACAACCCTAGAAAAGCCTCAAACTCCCTGCTGGCTGATTTAAGTTTATCTCATTGCTCATGTGTACACATAGTTTCTTGAATGGAAATGACTAATAGTTACTACTAAAAGAGTATTCCTGGAAGAATTCTAACACAAGAACTTTCTGAGGTTAAAATTACAAGTAGATAGGACTTCTCTTTTTAGCTAAAACGGATTACCGGGGACTGGATTTGCCCTACCACCTTAAACAACCAAATAAATAAAACAACAAATCAACCCAGAAACCACAAACAAACAAAAAACAATGGTTTTCTAGACACTGGATATTCATCAATGAAAGACAGTGATCCTTGACAGATGGAAAACAAGTGAAGTGAGTCCTACAAGTGCCCAAGTTCACTGCCTTCAAAGTTTCCAGGCAGCAGCAGCACAGGGCAGGAGAGTTGAGGTGGAGCCTGATAGACTTTCTGAGTTGGGGAGACGACGCTCAAAGTACAGGGACACAAAAGCAACTAGAGTACTTAAGACAGGAAACCCAGGGGAGAGAGCTGCTCAGAGAGAGAATCCCAGAGATCTAGGGGGTCTCCTTGTAATACCCAGCAGCGCACTAAGCATGTATGTGAGGACACGATCTGAGACCAAGGACAGGGCCATCCTAAAGAGTAACAGGGAACAGCGTCCTGTGCTCACACAGCACAGAATGGAGACTGTTCCCACCACGTAAGCCTTGAAACACTCATAATGTACGGGCACTGGGTAGAGTTTTCAGGAAGACTTCACCTCAGTAGTAGGGAATAACGACTGTTCCAGACACAGCCAACATTGTAAAAGCAAAGCCCCAAAGTAACTTAAATAAAAGTGCTAGCTGTTCAGTTGCGTCTGACTCTTTGTGACCCCAAGGACTGTAGCCCCCAAAGCTCCTCTGTCCATGGGATTTTCCCGGCAAGAATCCTGGGGTGGGTTACCATTTCCTTCTGCATTCCTTAACAAAGCTCAGAAAAATTTTATAGAAATACAAAAATAACCAGTAACCAACCAATGAGGTAAATTCAACGTTGGATGTCTAATCAAAGATTACCAGGCATGCAGAGGCAGGCAAATACAATTCATAATGAAGAGAGTAATCAACCACTCAAAATCAACCTAGAATAGACAGTGATTAGAATTAGCATAGAAGGACATTAAAACAAGATAGTACAATTATTAATAGATCCTATATGTTCAAAAAGTTTAGACATAAAGAACACTGAAATCAACTTATCAAGATGAAAACTACAATTTCTGAAATAAAAAATACATTGGAGAATAAGTCTGTAAGTTAAAGAAAAAGAATTAATAATTAGTAACCTTCCAAAACAGAAAGCACCAGGCCCAGATGGGCTCACCAAACAATTAAGGAAGAAATTACACCAGATGTCTTCAATCTCTTTCAGTGGACAGAAACAGAAAGCACGCTTCTTAACTCATTCTGTGAGCATTACTCTAAAATCATTCTCAGCATTACTCTAAAATCAAAACCAGATAAAGATATTAGAAAGTATTACCAATATCTCTCATGAACAAGAGGCAAAAATCCTCAAAAATATTAGCAAGTCGAATCTAACAATGCACACATATATCACGATCAAAAGGAATTTAGGCCAATGAAAGGCTGGTTCAACATGGAAAAAAATCAATTAATGTAATAGAGCACTGCAAAAGCTATATAAGAAAAATCACAATTCTATAAAAAGATATAGAGGAAGCATTTAGCGGTGCCCCTTGGTATTTACACAACTTACACCCACACAAAACCTGCGCATGGATGTTTGCAATAGTTTATTTGCCAAATGCTAAAAGACACCACGATGTCCTTCAGTAGATGAATGGATAAATAAACTGTTGTACTTTCAAACAACAAAATATTATTCAGTACTAAAAACAAATGAGCTATCAAGCCATGAAGAGATGTTCAATGTAAATGCCTACTACTAAGTGAAAGAACCCAATCTCAAAAGGCTACATACTGTATGATTCCAACCGTATGACATTCTGGAAAGAGAAAAACAATGGAGACAGTGAAAGATCAGTGGTTGCCAGAAGCTGGGGTTGGAGAGAGGGAAAGAAGGTGAACAGGCAGAGCATAAAGGAGTTCTAGAGTAGTAAAACTATTCTATATGATACTTAATGATGGATACAAGTCATTACACATTTGCCCAAACCCATAAATGTGCAACACCAAGAGTGAACCCTAGTGCAAATTATAAACTTTGGTTGATAATGATGTACCAATACAGGCTTACCATGTGTTAACAGTTGTACCACACTGGTGGGGAATGTTGATAATGGAGGAGGCTCTGAATGTCAAGGGATAGTATATATGAACAATTGCTCTACCTTCCTCTCAATTTTGCCATGAACCTAAACTGCTCTACAAAAATAAATTCTTTATTTAAAAAAATACACTGGATGGGATTACGAGCACGTTAAACATTGCAAAACTAAATCTGAAAGATAATGATAGAAATTATCCAAAATAAACCACAGGGAGAAAAATCCAAAAATTTAAAAGGAACACAAAAAAGCAATGAATCCAATTAAAAATGGGTAAAGGACTGGAATAGATATTTCTCCAAAGATGATCTATAAATGACCAACAAACATAAGAAAGCTGCTCAACATCATGAATCTTCAAATACAAATCAAAATTTCAATGAGATTATCACTTCATACTATATTCACAACAATATAGGTATGTTTGTTTATTAACATTACTGAACTGTACACTTAAACATGGTTACAATGGTAAATTATACATTATGTTTTTTACCATCAAAAGAAAAAAACCATGTCACATAAATAAATGAATAAATGAAGGGGAAAAAATGAAATCAAGTTGTTTTTAGATGTACAAAACCTGAAAGAATTCATCCCCAGTATGGGCATAATCCAGAGACAGTACAGGCTTGGTTCTAGACCACTGTAATAAAGGGAAGATTGAGATAAAGCAAGTCACATAAAGTTTTTGGTTTCCCAGTGCATATAAAATTCTGTTTACACTGTAGTCTTTTAAGTGTGTGATAACACAGTGTACATGCCTTAATTTAAAACTAATTGGCATCAGCAGACTAGCTCAACACAAGGTTGCCACATACCTTCAATTTGTAAAAAAAATGCAGTATCTACAAAGTACAATGAGGCGCAGCACAGTAAAACAAGGTATGCCTGTATACCCACAACTGCAGGAGATGTTAAAGGTTATCTTTCAGACAAGAACAAAATGATATTTTCGGTAATATATATGAGATTCTTATTAGATAAATCTCTTTTAAATAACAACAGACTTCTTTAACAAAAATAACAGTGTATTTTATATGTAAAAGTAAAATGTATAACAATAGTATAAAGGTTGGATGAGAGAAATGGAAGTACACTACTCTAAGATTCTTATCTTAAAATTTTTATATTATATGTGAAGTAGTATAATATCATTTAAAGGTAGAGTGTGAAAAGTTAAGAAATATACAACTATAAATCCTAGTGTGTGCATGCGCAGTCTCTTCAGTTGTGTCCAGCTCTTTGCAACCCCATGGGCTACAGCCTGCCAGGCTCCTCTATCCATGGAATTTCCCAGGCAAGATGGAGTGAGTTGCCGTTTCCTACTCCATGGGATTGAATCTGCGTCTCACGCACTAGCAGGTGGATTCTTTACCACTGAGCCACATGGGAAGCCCTATAAATCCTAGAACAACCAATAAAATAACAAAAATGTCATAGCTTACAGGCCAGCAAAGGAGATGCACTAGAATCATAAAGATATAAAAGTAATTCAAAACAAGTATAAAAAGAGAAAAAAGAGAACTAAGAAGAAATGGAACAAGCAGCAAGATAATATATCAAACCCTACCAATAATCATGTTAAAAGTAAATAGTGTAAACACCCAATTAAAAGGAAGAGATTGTCAGATTTGATAAAAATTGTAGGATTTGACTCAACTACACACTGCTGACAAGAAATTCACTTTAAATGCAAAGAAACAGATTAAAAATACAAGAAATGCAAAATATATGCTGCTGCTGCTAAGTCACTTCAGTCGTGTCCGACTCTGTGTGACCGCATGGACAATAAAAAAAGCTCAGCACAGAAGAACTGATGCCTTCGAACTGTGTGCTGGAGAAGACTCTTCAGAGTCCCTTGGACAGCAAGGAGATCAAATCAATCAGTCCTGAAGGAAATCACCCTGAATATTCATTAGAAGCACTGATGCTGTTGAGTATATTTTCAAGTGCTTATTAGCCATTTATATATTATTTCCTTAGGAGAAATGTCTATTTAAATCCTTTGTCTACTTTTTAATTGGGTTATCTTTTTATTACTGAGTTATGAGTCCCTTTATATATTCTGACTACAAGTTTCTCATCAGATATATGATTTGCAAATAATTTCTCCCATCTTTAGTTGTTTTTTTCACCTTCTTTATAGTTTTTAATTTTGATGAAGTCCAACTTATCAATCTTCTCTTTTATTATTCGTTGGACAACTGATTTTTGACAAATGCACTAAAGTATGCAGTGGAGAAAGAATAACTTCAGCAAGAGGATATCCATATACAAAAAAACCACTTCACACTACATGTGAAATGAACTCAAACTGGATCACAGACTTAAATGTAAAACCTACAACGATAATCTTTCTAGAAGAAAACAACAACAAATTTTTGTGACCTTTAGTTAGGCAATGATTTCTTAACTATGACACCAAAAGTACAATCTCTTTAGTCATTTAAGAAATGTAAACTAAAACCACAATGAGTACCACTACATACCTATTGAAATGGCTAAAATGAAAAAGACCGATCACACTAAGTGTTGGCAATGATGTAAGAGAACTTGAACTCTCTTACCCTGCTGGTGGCAACATAAAGTGGTACAACTACTTTAGAAAACCATACTGAAATATATACCTACCATGATGATCCAGTCCACTCTCAGGTATTCACCGAAGAGAAAAGGTAACAGATTTCCAAAGACTTGCTCATGAATGTTCACTGCAGCTTTATCTGTATTAGCCCCAAACTGGAAGCAACCCAAATGTCCATCAACCTTTGAATGTATAAACAGACTGTGGTATATCCAAACAATGGAATACTATCTATAAGACAAAGGAATAAACGCTTGATACCACCACAACAAAGACAAATCTTCAAAATAATTACTCTGAATAAAAGGAGGTAGGCCAGGACTTCCCTGGTGGTACAGTGGATAGGAGTCTGCCTGCCAATGCAGGGGACAGGGGTTCAATCCCTGGTCCAGGAAGAGTCCAACTGCAGCAGAGCAACTAAACCCATGAGCCTATGCTCTAGAGCCTGTGAGATGCAACCACCGAGCCTGTGTGCTGCAGCCACTGAAGCCCTTGCGCTGACAGCCTGTGCTCCACAACAAGAGAAGCCACTACCATGAGAAGTCCTCACACTGCAACTACAGAGTGGTCCCCACTCTCTGCAACTAGAGAAAGCCCATGCACAGCAATGATGACCCAGTGCAACCTCCACAAAATAAAATTAATTAATTTTTTAAAAAAGGAACTGGGCCAATCCCACTGCTAGGTATATATCCAGAGAAAATCATAATTTGAAAGGATGCATGTACTCTTGATGTTTATTGCAGCACTATTTAAAATAGTCAGGACATGGAAGCAATCCAGATGTCCACTGAAAGAGGAATGGATAAACAAGATGTGATATATATATACAATGAAATATTACTCAATCATAAAAGGAACAGAATAGTGCCATTTGCAGAGATGTAGATGGATCTAGAGATTGTCACACAAAGTGAAGTCAGAAAGAAAAAAACAAATATTGCATAATATTGCTTCTATGTGGAATCTAGAAAAATGACAGAGATGAACTTACGTGCAAAGCAGAAATACAGTCACAGATATACAGAACAAACTCACGGCTACCAAGGGGGATGGGATGAATTGGGAGACTGGACTGACACATATACACTACTATGTATAGAACAGATAACTAATGAGGACCTATCGTATAGCACAGGGAACTCTACTCAGTGCTTTGTGGCGACCTAAATGGGAAGGAAATACATAAAAGAGGGGATATATGTATATGTATGACTGATTCACTTTGCTATACAGCAAGAAACACAACATTGTAAAGCAACCACACTCCAATAAAATTTATTTAAAATAAAAGGAGCTGGGCACAAGAGTACATGCTGCAGAACTCCAGAACATGCAAACTAATCTACAGTGACACAAAGCAAACAAGTAGTTGCCTGAGGAAGAGGGGGCTGTGCAGGTAAGAGGTACTACCAAGGGCAGGAGGAAACTTTTGAGGATGATAGGTATGTTCAGTGTTTTGACTATGATAGTCATTTCATGTGTGTGTCTATGTACGTGTGAAATTTTATATGTGTAGTTTACTGAACATCAATTATACTTCTTTTTTAAAAAAACACCTTCTAGTAGGGAGCAAAAAACACCTCCTAGTTGCACAATGAGAAAATTGTCAGAAAACCTAATGTAAGAGCTTTTGTTAAGAAATACAACTATTCGGGACTTCCCTCATGGTTCAGTGGTAAAGAATCCACCTTGCAATGCAGAGAACACAGATTCAATGCCTGGCTAGCAAACTAAGATCCCACATGCCACCAAGCAACTAAGCCTGTGCACTGCAACTACCGTGCCACAATGAGAGAACCCGTGCACCTCAATGAAAGACCCTGCATGCCACAACCATGATCTGACATAGCCAAATAAGTAAATATTTTTTTAAAAGCAATATAATTCAAGACTAGAACTTATAGATGTATGCTGATAATGTCAGTTGCTAAAAATGACTTTGAAACAAATGAGCTGCTATTTTCTGAACAGTAGTATGAGGTCAATTCACACACCTCTTCAATAAAGCATGGTCTGCTGACAATTCTGGGCTTCCATCCATTTGTAGCAGCCTGTTTACTCCAGGGGAATTCTGGGCTTCCTTTGTTAGATTAATACAGGTATATACTAAAAACCAGGAAACTGTCCTACAAAGGCTCAAAGATCAGGCACTGGAAAAGTACAAGAAACTTGATGTGTGACCAAGTTCATCCAGATTCCGTCACCTCCAGTAGAGGTGACAAGTCCACTCTAAACAAGGATTTTCTTAACTGTTCAGCACACTTGCCATTCTTTCTTGAGCTATAAGTCTACTAGGAGTATTCCTCAAACAGTCTAGAACATAAAAATAGCTTTTATGGTATGTTGTTGTTTAGTTGCTAAGTCATGTCTGACTCTTTGGGACCCCGTGAACTGCATCATGCCAGGCTCCCCTGTCCTTCACTGTCTCCCACTGAGTTGGTGATGCTATCTAACCACTTCATCCTCTGCCGTCCCCTTCTCCTCCTGCCCTCAATATTTCCCAGTATCGGGGTCTTTTTCAGTGAGTCAGCTTTGTGCATAAGGTGGTCAAAGTTTTGGAGCTTTAGCTTCAGCATTAGTCCTTCCAATGAATATTCAGGGTTGATTTCCTTTAGGATGGACTTAGGTTTGGACTTTAGGTTTGATCTCCTTGCTGTCCAATGGACACTACTCAAAGAGTTTTCTTCAGACCAGAGTTCAAAAGCATCAACTCTTCAGCGCTCAGCCTTCTTTATGGTCCAACTCTCACATATGTACATGACTACTGGAAAAAGCACAGTTTTGACTATATGGACCTTTGTCAGCAAAGTGATATCTCTGCTTTTTAATACACTGCCTAAGTTTGTTGTAGCTTTCCTTTCAAAGAGCAAGTGCCTTTTAATTTCATGGCTTCAGTCACTGTCTGCAGTGATTTTGGAGCACAAGAAAATAAAATCTGTCACTGCTTCCACTTTTTCCCCATCTATCTGCCATAAAGTGATAGGACTGAATGTCATGTTAGGTTTTCAAATGATGCATGTTAAGCCAGCTTTTTGACTTTCCTCTTTCACCCTCATCAAGAAGCTCTAAAGAGCTTCCTTCACTGTCTGGAAAGAGGAAAGAAGTTTCTTGTCACTTTCTGCCATTAGAGTGGTATCATCTCTATATCTGATTGTTGATATTTCTCCTGGCAATCTTGATTCCAGCTTGTGATTCATCCAGCCTGGTATTTCACATGATATACTCTGCACAGAAGTTAAATAAGCAGAGTGATGATATATAGTTTTGATATATATTCCTTTCCCAGTTTTGAACCAGTCAGTTGCTTCATGTCCAGTTCTAACTGCTGCCTTCTGACTCACATACAGGTTTCTCAGGAGACAGGTAAGGTGGTCTGGTATTCCCATCTCTTTAAGAATTTTCCACAGTATGTTGTGATCCACACAGTTAAAGGCTTTAGTGTAGCCCATAAAGCAACAGTACAAATTCCTCTGGAATTCTCTTGCCTTCTCCAAAGAATGTTGGCAATTTGATCTCTGATTCCTCTGCTTTTTCTAAATCAGCTTATATCTGGAAGTTCTCAGTTCACCTATCGCTGAAGCCTAGCTTAAAGGATTTTGACCATAACCTTGCTAGCATGTAACATGACCACAATTGTACAGTAATTTGAACATTCTTTGGCACTGCCCTGCTTTGGGATTGGAATGAAAACTGATCTCTTCCAGTCCTGTGGCCACTAATGTGTTTTCCAAAGTTGCTGATATACTGAGTACAGCACTTTAACAGTATCATCTTCTAGGATTTTACATAGCTCAGCTGGAATTCTATCACCTCTGCTAGCTTTGTTCATAGTAATGCTTCCTAAGGCCCACCTGACTGCACATTACAGGATGTCTGGCTCTAGGTGAGTGACTACACCATCATGGTTTTCAGGTCAATAAGACCTTTTTCGTACAGTTCTTCGTATAGTTCTTCTGTGTATTCTTGACACCGCTTCTTAATCTCTTCAGCTTCTGATAGGTTACTTCTGTCCTTGCTATCATGCCCATCCTTACATAAAGTTTTCTCCTGATACCTCCAATTTTCTTGAAGAGATCTCTAGTTTTTCCCATTCTATTGTTTTCTTCTATTTCTTTGCATTGTTTAAGGAGGACTTCTTATCTCTCCTTGCTCTTCTCTGGAATTCTGCATTCAGTTGGGTATATCTTTTCCTTTCTCCCCTGCCTTTCGTGTCCCTTCTTTCCTCAGCTATTTGTAAAGCCTCTTCAGACAACCGCTTTGTCTTCATCCATTTCTTTTTTTTTGGTAATGGTTTTGGTCACTGTCTCCTGTACAATGTTATGAACCTTCATCGATAGTTCTTCAGGCACTGTCTACCAGATCTTATCCTTAGAATCTATTCGATCCTCCACTGTACAATCATAAGGGATTGGTTTAGGTCATACCTAAATAGCCTTGTGGTTTTTCCTACTTTCTTCAATTTAAGCCTGAATTTTGCAATAAGAAACTGATGATCTGAGTCACAGTCTGCTCCAGGGCTTCTTTTTGCTAACTGTATAGAGTATCTCCATCTTTGGCTGCAAAGAATATAATCAATTTGATTTTGATATTGACAATCTGGGATAGCAACCCCTGGTGGCTCAGATGGTAAAGAATCTGCCTACAATGCAGGAGGCTCAGGTACGATCCCTAGGTTGGGAAGATTTCCCTGGAGAAGAGCATGGCAACCCACTCCAGTATTCTTGCCTGGAGAATTCCACGGACAAAGGAACCTGGCGGGATACAGTCCATGGGGTCCCACAGAGTCAAACATGACTGCACGGAGACCATCTAGTGATGTCTATGTGCAGAGTCATCTCTTGTGTTGTTGGAAAAGGGTGTTTGCTATGACCAGTGTGTTCTCTTGACAAAACTGTTAGGCTTTGTCCTGCTTCATTTTGTACTCCAAGGCCAAACTTGCCTGTTACTCCAGGTTTATCTCTTGACTTCTTACTTTTGCATTCCAATCTCCTATGATGAAAAGGACATCTTTGTTTGGTATTAGCTCTAGAAGGTGTTGTAGGTCTTCACAGAACCGGTCAACTAGCTTCTTTGTCATTAGTGGTTGGGGCATAGACTTGGATTACTGTGATTACTGAATGGTTTACTCTGTAAATGAACCAAGGTCATTCTGGGGTTTTTGAGACTGCACTCAAGTTCTGCATTGTGTACTCTTTTGTTGACTATGAGGGCTACTCCATTTCTTCTAATGGATTTTTGCCCACAGCAGTAGATAATAATGGTCATCTGAACTAAATTCGCCCTTTCCTCTCCATTTTAGTTAACTGATTCCCAAGATGTCAATGTTCACTCTTGCCATCTCCTGCTTGACTATGTCCACTTTACCTTGATTGGTGGTCCTAACATGCCAGGTCCTTATGCAATACCGTTCTTTACAACACTGGGTTTTACTGCCACCACCAAACATATCTGCAAACTGAGCATTGTTTCTGCTTTGGCCCAGTGGCTCCATTCTTTCTGCAGCTATTAGTAATTGTCCTCGGCTCTTCTCCAGTAGCATACTGGATACCTTCTGGCCTTGGGGGGCTCATCTTCCAGTGTCATATCTTGTTGCCTTTTCATACTGTTCATGGGGTTCTCACAGCAAGAATACTAGCCATTCCCTCCTCCAGTAGACCACATTTTGTCAGAACTCTTCACTATGACCCATCTGTCTTGGGTGGCCCATAGCTTCACTGTGTTACATAGCCCCTTCACCACGATAAGGCTGTGATCCATGAAGTGGATCAAAATCAAACTCAAATGCAATATAAAGTTGGAACAAGGTAGAAGAAAGAAATCTCAATACTCCAACTTGTGTAGAGAGATGTTTTATTCCTAGTAAGGATCAAGATACAAAGGCACATCAGGCAGTGTACTAGGAACATGAGAAAGGTAATGTGGAGAAGAGCCACAGCACACATACTTATTCACACCTGAATTTTCTTCTCTTGGCCATGCTGAACAGCATGCAAGATCTTACTTCCCCGACCAGGGATTGAACCCATGCTCACTACAGTAGATGTGCAGAGTCCTACCCACTAGACTGCCAGGGAATTCCCCACAATTAACTTCAAAATATACATCAATTTGCTCTCTTAAAATATAATGCACGATATAAGTAAGAGAATAAAAGGAGATTAAAAAAGTATAAAAGTTTAAATATGAGCCTAGGATCATAGATGCCCTTCGCCAAGGATCTATTTACATAAAGATCTTTTCCCAAAGAGTAAAGTAAATGTTTTGAGGACATTCATATTTGATTAGTTCAATAACTCCTGAGCTGGTGAAAAATGCAAATGTGAAAAGATTTTTTACAGATGAGAAATCGAACTGAGGTTTTCAATTGTTGCTGTTGTTTAGTTGTGTCTGACTGTTTTGCAACCCCATGGACTGTAGCCCACCAGGCTCCTCTGTCCATGGGATTTCTCAGGCAAGAATACTGGAGTGGGTTGCCATCTCCTTCTCCAGGGCATCTTCCCCACCCAGGGATCAAATCCTCATTTCCTGCATTGGCAGGCGAATTCTTTACCACTGAGCCACCAGGGAAGCCTCAGGTTTTCAAGAATGAAACTTAAATGGAGCCAAGTGAATAATAACAGAATGGTTTAGTTACTGGTATAATTCTCCATAGGCTTCCCAGGTGGTGGTAGTGGTAAAGAACCCGACTGCCAACGCAGGAGACATGAGACACTGGTTCGATCCCTGGGTCAGGAAGATCCCTTGGAAGAGGGCATGGCAACCCACTCCAGTATTCTTGCCTGGAGAATCCCATGAACAGAGGAGCCTGGCAGGCTACAATCCATAGGGTCACAAAGAATCAGACACGACTCAAGGGACTTAGCGCACATACACATAATTCTCTATACCATTTATTCTCTATACCTATAAACTAAGAGCTAAGGAAACATGTCACCATTGTTTCTCAAACGTGGGTAACAGGAAAATTACTCGAAATTGTTGCTAACAGGACAATCACTAGCAGTGATGTAATCAGCCCTTTCCCCTTCTCCCCCACTAGTTAATCCTCTCCTCACAGTCAAATATCTTAAGAGTCTAGCTTTTTCCTCTCTGATCTCCTCTCCCCTCCAATATGGCTTTTAAGGCCCATCAATCACTCCACAAAACAACTAAGGTCATTGGTGGCCTACAGGTTAATCCATCTGGCATTTACATTCTCAACAGGGAGGACATTATACCCACGGCAGCAAAAACTGATTCGAGGGAGCAAAATACCTTAGATGTTAAAATAGTTTGTGGCCCTTGAAAAGGTCATAGTACATAAGCAGAAATATACCATGTCTATTTCTTCCTCTAGAAGAAGGCACTGTCCGTTTCTTATTCTATGCTTTCTCCCTAGATGACTTTCTGCATACCATCTGCTTCTGTGACCACCCCTATCATCTGTAACTCATTAAGCTCCCGCTCCGGCATAGACCATTCCTCTGAGATTTAAACCTATTTAACTGCCTACCAGTTTGACATTCCACTTGAGTGTCTCAAAGGTATTTATCTGGGAAAAGGATCCACAGCTTTGGTTAGATTCTCAAGTTAAGAACTACTGCCACACAGTAGTTTCAGAAAGGATCATAACAATAAAAAATGGCAAAACCAACTTAAAAAGTTGAGGAAAACAATTACTTTATAAACCTCTCAAATGTCTTTAAAGCTTCTTGCGTAAATATACTTTTTAGTTGATACGCAATAGAAATTTAACTAGGTTGGAAATCAAGATGTCAACATACGGGTTTTTCCCAGGGCACTGACGTGAATACAATTACAGTGGTTCTCGGGTCATGCTAAACCCAATGTCAAACTTTCAGTAAGAGAGTAAGAATATAAAACTCTGCAAATTGATTTGTCAACTTGCTACACTGAGTGTGTGCACAACAAGTAGATGGCAATATTTGCATTTGGAAAGAATCCTGAAGAGAAAGCGGTATCATAGGCAAAGGACGCTAAAAATACATTCTTATAATTAAAACAACTCAAAAACTCTTGTTTTGTCATCTTTCATATAAGGTCACGCCACTAATCCTTTACAAAGTTAAACTTTGTAACAGATAGAGATCTAGAACTAAAATTGAAGACTTTTTGGCTCTATGAATTCATACTTCTTGAGCAATCACAGAAATCTGCCAACACTAACACTGTCAAATAAAGGGAACTGCATTCAAGAATAAGAAGTAGCTTTATTTCAGGAGTTAAAAGAGGTGTCTGCTAGAAAAATAACTTCTTAAGGAGATGAAAGAAATCTTCCTCTTCGGTACAACAGGATTAAGGTCTAATCTAGCACAGTCTAAATCTCTGCTTGCCAATCCTGTTTTCCTGTTCAACCTTTTTCTCTCGTTGATTCTGACAGTATTCTTCCTTAGTGATTTCTGAAATCATTAATAAAAATAACCCAATATTTCCTACTGGATGCTCTACTTGAATTTCCTTTAAGGCACTTTAAATCCAATTTGCCCCAAACTAAACTTTATCTTCTCCACCTCTACCTCCTTGCTCGGAAATCTGTTTCAAAGCAGCTCATTAGGTAAATGGGCTAAGGGTGGCCTAAGCCATAAACCTGGAATTTATCTTTGAATTCTCCTCTAGCAGTATCTTATCAATTCTATGTCTTTTGCTCTTAAAACTGCCTCCTCATCACTGCCTCCCTGGCCCTGGCTTATAACTTATTGAAGTTACAGACTTCAAAGCAGTTAGGTGATGGAACTGAATAAATTTGGGATTGAATCCCAGTTCTGCCACTGTTAAGTATGATCTTTATCTTAGGCAACTTAGTTAACCTCTCTGGGGCTCATTTTCTCATCTGTAAAATAAAAAGAATAATAATCTCCTAACATCTAGTCTTAGCCATTTTACCCATTCCTCACAATGTATCTAAGTGGCTCCTGTTTTCAGGATAAAATCCAAATTCCTTCTTATAACATACAAAATTCTTTATAATCTTTCCTCATTTTATGAAGCTTACTTCTTGCCATTCTATTAGCTCCGATCACATCCAGCTCAGAAGTGTCATATTCTTCGTGTTACTGCTTTTACAGTGTTAGTCTTTCTGCCTGGAATCCCTATCTACTCTTGGTCCACCCAGTTCCAGTTGTGTCTCATACACTTCTGACCCTTCACACCTCAGCCCAGGAAGTCTTCCCTGTACTGCTATACCGGGACCCCAATTTTGGGTTCAAAACAGTTTCTGTGCTCTCATACCTTCTTGTAATTTTTTCTTTCTACTGACATTAGAAGAAAGATTTTACTTTACTAATATTTTACTTGATATTTTTACATTTATGTTGATTAAAGGAATTAGTCTGTAATATTGCTATCTTGTAATAGCCAAGACAGGTTGATTTTAAGGTTATACTGGCTTCTATAATTATTTGGCAAGTATTCCTGTTTTCCATTCTCTGGAATATTTTATGTAAAACAGTGCTATTTTTTCCCTTAAATATTTGGTAACTAACATTTATTGAGCATGTATCACATGCCAGATTCTACACTAAGTTCATTTGCCATGTTACCTCATTTAATCCTCACAGTAACTTTCTGAGGTGTATATTCTTCTTATACCTGTTTTATAGAGAAGAAACTAGGGTTAATAGAAAGTAATTTTCCCAAAGTCAAGAAGCTGGTGGGCAGCAGAGCTAGGACTTGAACACATATCTCCCCAGGTTCTTAATCACATGCTATATTGTCTTATAATACTTAACATATCACACTATAATTATTCATTTATTTGCCTCTCCATTAGTCAGTGGAATCTATCTACTAAGATCCTTGAAGGATGGGATCATCCATATTTTATATGCTTTAAATCTAGCATCATGTCTACCAATTAATAGATGCTCAATAAATAGCTGCTAAATGAATAAATGAAGACATATCATTTGATTCTCATAACAACTGGGTGAGGTAAAGTGGTTACTATCAATTCCTATGTAGAAAGTAGGTATATGTTTATTTTAGAATGCTGCTAAAGTGGTTTTTGTCTTCAAGTTAAAACAAATAACCCCCAAGCAAAGAAGGGCATACATTTCGTTTCTTCAACAAGTAAAAAGCAAAAAATAATTTTATATTATTTGCAAACTGTCATTGACAACAGATTTAATGTTCTGATACCATCTGTAAGACAGAGACCTTCATATTTCTTCTGGGGTCAAGAGTATAAATCCAAAAAAAAAAGATTATCCAGTGAAAAAAGGGCAATAAAACAAAAGCCTTAAGCAGAAAAGCTTTCAAAGAAGGTCAGCAGAATAGTAAAGAAGAATTCCCCACTGACTACACCATGTGGTAGGCATGTCATAAGAAGATTTAAGGTAGACATAAAATACCCACAGCAAGAGATGTCTTGGTTTCAATTAGATGAACTAAAATTTCTATTCGGTGTTTTGCCTGATGAGTCTGTAAAAATGCTTATATATGGGCACCACAGAATTCAGATTTTTTTATTTTTGATGGAGATCAGATCATAATTATGGCAAAAGAGAGCCAATGTCCTTAGATTCTGAAACTGTTATCCAGGGAATTATATAATTACAGTCCCAAAGAACATTAAGAAGAGAAAATATCCTTGAACTATTGAAACAGAATTCTGCCTAAAGGCTACCCTGGCTAACTTCACAAGGATTTTTCCAAGCCTCTCTCTTTTAATCCCAATCCAAAACATACATACACATACACTTTTTTACTGCAGCAGTTTTTGCCAAGTCGCTTTTTAGGACAACAGTATTATAATATGTCTCAAAGGGGAAAAAAATGTGAGAATAAAAACATACCAAAGGAACTACTAAACACCTCACAGGAAAACCATTCTCACCAGTTGACTGCCACATAAAAATTTAAGAAGTCTTTGTAGTCTTTATAGCAAAAAAAACAAGACATTAATCTAGGGGGCTCTTACTGCTTAGGCTCCCAGAGTCAAATATATAAATAATAAAAAATTGAAATGCAGAAAGAATAGAAAAAAATTATTTATTTCCCCCAGTGAAAGACAATTCTTAAACATCTTGGAATGCTTAATTTAATCGTTGTGTTCATCATCATTGTTCTTGCAAAAAGCTCTGCTTCCGTTGGGTCCATGGCTTGGGAGAAGTTCAGGGGTAGTTAAGAAGCTGTCCTGGGGAAGAAGGCAGATGCTTGGGCAGAAGCCCTAAGGTCAGGGGCTAATAGGTGAAGCAGTGCCCCTAATAGGCCACTAGGTCTTCTTATTTTAATTTCAAGTAAAATTTATATTCATGAGAGAAATTAAGTTTATAAATGTTGCTTTCTTAAAAAGTCCTTGTCAGGTTGGTACTAAGATTATGCTGGCCTCTACAATTATTTGGGAAGTATTCACTACTTTCTATCCTCTAGAATAGCTTATATAAACCCTGGTGCTGTTTTTTCCCTTAAATATTTGGGATCCCCTAATGCAGACATCAACCTAGATAGCATATTAAAAAGCAGAGACATTACTTTGCCAACAAAGGTCCATCTAGTCAAGGCTATGGTTTTTCCAGTGGTCATGTATGGATGTGAGAGTCGGACTGTGAAGAAAGCTGAGCACCAAAGAATTGATGCTTTTGAACTGTGGTGTTGGAGAAGACTCTGTTTTTTTTTGGAGAAGACTCTTGAGAGTCCCTTGAACAGCAAGGAGATCCAACCAGTCCATCCTAAAGGAGATCAGTCCTGGGTGTTCATTGGAAGGACTGATGCCAAAGCTGCAACTCCAATACTTCAGCCACCTCATGGGAAGAGTTGACTCATCAGAAAAGACCCTGATTCTGGGAGGGATTTGGGGCAGGGGGAGAGGGGGACAACAGAGGATGAGATGGCTGGATGGCACCACTGACTCGATGGACATGAGTTTGAGTAAACTCCAGGAGTTGGTGATGGACAGGGAGGCCTGGTGTACCACGATTCATGGGGTCGAAAAGAGTTGGACGTGACTGAGCGACTGAACTGAACGCAGACATCTGAGCCTGTATCTAAACGTGAGTTTTTCTTTTTGGTAAGTTTTTCAAAAAGTGACTTAATTTGTTTACATTCCATAAGTGATTTTTTTTGTGTGGGGTTAATCAGATTTCTATTTCTTCTTGCATTCATTTTGTTCTTTTTACGAGTTTGTCTATTTCATCAAAGTGTTCAAATTTTCTGTCTTATTAACATTTAATGTTTCCAGGCTCTGTAGTAATGGCTTCTTTTTCATTCCTAATATTGGTAAATGATGCCTTCTTTCTTTTCAAGTAACAGTTTTAATTCTTCCTTTCTAATTTAATGTCTTTTATTTATTTCTCTTGCCTAACTGCTCAGGCTAGGATTTCCTATACTATGTTGAATAGAAGTGGCAAGAATAGGTATTCTTGTCTTGTTTCTGATACTAAAGGAAAAGCTTTCAGCTTTTCACCATGAAGTATGATGTCAGCTATGGACTTGTCACATATGGCCTTTATTATGTCAAGGTACATGTCCTCCATATTCACTTTGTTGAGAGCTTTTATCATGAATGAATGCTGAATTTTGCCAAGTGCTTTTTCTGCATCTATTGAGACAATCACATTCCTTATGTTAATTTGGTGTATCAGGTTGATTGATTTGTGGATCTGAACCACCCTTGCATCTCCAGAATAAATTCCACTTGATCCTGGGGTGCAGTAGTTTCTTAGAAAAATGAACATCCTCTTACCATATAATCTAGCAAACGTACTCCTCATTATTTACCCAAGGGAGCTGAAAATGTATGCCCACACAAAACCTACACATAGATGTTTAAAGCAGCTTTATTATAACTGCCAAATCTTGGGGAAAAAAATAAGATATCCTTCAGGAAGTGAATGGACAAATAAACTAGTATTTTCAGATATTAGAGTATTATTTGTCCATATGTAAAACAGGATTATGGTGTGTCAGTGTAGGTTTATGAGTGGTAACAAATTCACCACTATGGTACAGGATATTGACAGTGGAGGAAGCAGTCCATGTGCAGGGGTAAGAAGTAAATGGGAACTTTTTGGACTTTCTGTTTAATTGTGCTATGAATCTAAAACTATTTCAAAAAAATAAGTCTATTAAAAAAATGTAACTCTTAACCATCTTTTAATATTGCAACCGAGATAAAAAATAGTTGTTTCCACTATGGATAAGAAGATGAAACCACTGCCTGACTCTTTCTAAAATCTAGCTTCCAAAATAATCTTATAACTGGTAATTTACAGCTCAAAATGAGGATCAAAGCACTTACTTTTCAATTTTCTTCTTATGTTCTTTTTGCCTTTGTTGTTCTTTTACTTG
Source organism: Oryx dammah (assembly GCF_014754425.2). Lineage (NCBI taxonomy): Eukaryota > Metazoa > Chordata > Mammalia > Artiodactyla > Bovidae > Oryx > Oryx dammah. Next base: position 27,190,701 of record NW_024070199.1, on the reverse strand, counting down.
TTCTCTTTCAATATCCATGAAAAGTCGTCTATACCTCAGGTATTGCTTTTGACGCTAAAGAAAAGAAGTAAAAATTTTTAAGACTCTGCTCTCAGAGACTTTCCAAGAAAGGAAAATATCCTTAAACTACTAGCTCAGTATGTTAGGACACAACAAATTGCTTCCAACCTCACATATACTGATGTCCAAAAGCCATTACCACTACATACCTCTTTCTTGTCTTCCTCTTGACTTACTCCAGACTGAAGTGCCAGGGGAGTTTGAAATTCAGTGTTCAATCTTGACTGATACTCATCACCAACCTGTTAGGAAGTCCAGTCGTGCAAAGTGACAAAACTGCCAAAAGCTAGACCTATGCATGCTTTTGATAATTTTATCTACCAATTCTTTCCTCCTGCAATCTTGAGCTCAACTAGATTTTAAAAGTTAAAAATATATATATATATAAAAGAATAAAATTTTAAGAAAGAATAAAAGAAATTAATCAAACAAAAACAAAAGACTCAGGTCAAAGACATGGATGAATTCATGACAAATCAAAATGTTCAGAAGCCTTCTAAAATGGTCACTTGAAATCATTCTATTATGACTGTGTGCTTGGGATCGAATATAGGATATAAAATTAGATCTCTTACTATCTCATATCTACAATAATTTTCAATTTGTACACATTCTTGATGGTGTGAATTTAGAGAATAAAAGCTTGAAAGAAAATATTATAGCAATCAGCTGTCATGGCAGGGAAGAAACTAGAACTTATTTTCTCCCAAAATACTAGGAAAGCCTGTTGACATAACTTAATATACTTATTTTGACATTATATGGCTCAAATTATGATCTCTAACTTTTAGAAATACGAGTTTTAAATTACTTTGATCTTTTTAACTTAAAAGTTATTTATCAAAAAGAAGTTATCTATCTGTCAGCAAAGTTGCAAGATATAAGATCAGTATGCAAAAATCAATTAAATTTTTATGTAATTGCAATGAACAATTTGAAAATGAAATTAAAGGTAAAATCCATATAATACACCATCAAAACACACCTTATGAATAAATTTAATAAAAGAAATATAAATTGCATACACTGAAACCTACAAAACCATGTTAAAAGAAATAAAAGATCTAACTGAGTGAAAAGACATCTCTTGTTCATGAATCAGAAGACTTAATACTGTTAAGATGGCAAATGAGTCAACAGATTTAATGCAGTCTGCATCAACATTTAAGTTGATGGGACTTCGCTGACAGTCCAGTGGTTAATATTTCACCTTCTAGACTTCCCTGCTGGTCCAGTGGTTAAGACTCCACCTGCCAAAGCAGGGTACATGAGTTTGATCCTTGGTCTAGGAATATTCCACATGCCGCAGGCAACTAAGCCCATGTGCCACAGCTACTCAGCCCACGCTCTAGAGCCTGTGTACCACAACTACCAAAGCCTGCACTCCCTAGAGCTTGGGCTCTGCAACAAGAGAAGCCACGGCAAGGAAAAGCCTGTACACCATAACTAGACAAAGCCTTTCTGCAGCACTGAAGATTCACCTTCCAATGCAGGAGATGGGGGTTTGGTCCCTGTTCAGGGAGCTAAGATCTCACAGGCCTTGCAGTACAAAAACGAAAGCATAAGACAGAAGCAATATTAGAAAAAAAAAAAAAAAACCAAACTCAATAAGGACTTCAAAAATGGTCCACATAAAAAAAAAAATTCAAAAAAAATTCAGTTTACTTCTCTGTAGAAGTTGACAAGGTAATCCTTAAATTCATATGAGTGAAAGTCACTCTTTGCAACCCTGTAGACTATACAGTCCATGGAATTCTCCAGGCCAGGATACTGGAGTGGGTAGCCTTTCCCTTCTCCAGGGGATCTTCCCAACCCAGAGATTGAACCCAGGTCTCCCGTATTGCAGGCAGATTCTTTACCAGCTGGGCTTTACCCAGAATAGCTGAGATGATCTTGAAACAAAGTTGGAGAACTCACTTTTTTCAATTCAAAACTTATTACAAAGCTACACTAATCAACACAGTGTGGTACTAGCATAAGGACAGACCCATAGATCAGTGGAACAGAACTGGTAGTTCAGAAATAAACTCATATTTACAATCAACTGATTTTTGACAAGAGTGATGAGAATTCAGTGAGTAAGAAGAGTCTTTTCAACAAATGATGTTGGGTCACCCTGGATACCCATATGCAGAAAAGAGTGAAACTGGACCCCTACCCAACATCATATATGAAGATTAATGCAAAGTGGATCACAGGCCTGAATGCAAGAGATATAAGATTCTTAGAGAAATATTAGGTGATGGTTTCTTAGATATGACATCAAAAGCACAAGCCACAAAAAAGTAAATAATATGGACTTCATCAAAATTAAAAATTTCTGTGCTGCAAAAGAAACCACTGACAAAGTGAAAAGACAACCCACAGGATAGGAGAAAACATTTTCAAATCACAAAATAAATAAGAGTACTATGTGTAGAATATATTAAGAACTCACATAAGTTAATAATCAAAAGACAATCCAATTAGAAATTGGGCAGAGGATTTAATAGTTTTCTAAAGAAAATACACATATGGCCAATAAGCACATGAAAAGATGCTCATCAAGAAAATGTAAACCAAAACCACAATGAGATATCATTGCACACCCATTAAGAGAGCTATAATTAAAAAGACAAAAGACAATAACAAGTGTTCGTGAAGACGTGGAAAAACAGACACCTCGTAATACTGCTGGTAAGAACGAACAGCACTGTGCCACTGTGGAAACCAGTTTGGCAGTTCCTCCCCAAAGATTAAGCATATGGATGGATACCATGAGTCTCAGCAATTTCCTCCTACTTATACACCCAAGGAAAATGGAAACACACATCACAGAAAAACATATAAACAAATGTTCACAGCAGCACTATTCACTATTAATAGTCAAGAAGTAGAAACAATCCAAATGCCTGTCAACTGATGAATGGATAAATAAAATATGCTACATGCATACAATGGAATATTATCCAACGAATAGGAATCAAGCATTGCTACATGCTACAAGGTCTATGAACTTGGAAAACATTATGCTAAGTTAAAGAACTCAGTGATAAAAGTCCCTTCTATGATCCCTTTTATATAAAATGTCCAGAATAGGCAAATCCAGAGAGATTTAAAAGTAGACTAGTGGTTACCTAGGGCTGGGGTTGGAGGTAAGGGGCAAAAGGGAACGACTGGTTGCTAAAGGGTATGTGACTTCTGGGCAGTGATTAAATATTCTAGAAGCGACTATGGCACAGTTTGCACAACATTCTGAATATAGTAAAAACAATGAACTGTAAATTTTCAATGGGTTGTATACCTGTATGGTATACAAAGCAGCTAGGCTTCATTATTTGACTACTCCTTATTTGTGAATTTGCCTATTCACCAAGACGTATTTGTTATCATAGAATTAATGCTTGCAGTGCTTGTGGTCACTTCCAGACATGAACAGTGCTGGGAAAAATGTGAGTCATCAGATGGACATGTTGTCAGCTAAGGTCAAACACTGTGATGCTCTGCCTTCTTGTTTCAGCCTTCATACTGTAAACAAGTATCCTTTCAAATGTACATTGAGTCCAAAGCTTTTTGCATTTTTGTGCCTTTTTTGTTGATTGTGCTATTTAAAACACCCCTCAAGCACAGTGCTCAAGTACTACCTAGTGTTTTTAGCATAAGAAGGTTGTGATGTGCCTTATGGAGAAAATACATCTATTAGATGAGCTTCATTCAGGTGTGAGCTATAGTGCCATTGGCTCTGAGTCCAGTGTTAATGAATCAACAATACATTTTAATAAGGTGTCTAAACAGAAATTCACGCAAAACAGTTAAGCAATGGTTCAGTATTGACTAAAATTCAGTTGCAGTATTTATGACAAGTTTATAGAACATAACTATTATGAATAAAGAGAACTGACAATACACCTCAATAAAGTTTGTTTGTTACAGATAAAATCTAAAAACAATATGTAGCAAAAGGTTAATGGTGGCTATCTCTGTAATTTGGGGTCTTTTTTCCTTTTTATTTGTATTTACTTTTTGCTATAATAAAAATGAAATTATTTTTTCTGCTTTCATAAAAGTAAAAAAGGACTGCCCCAGTGGTCCAGTGGTTAAGAATCCGCCTGCCAATGCAGGAGACACAGGTTTGATCCCTGGTCCAGGAAGATTCCACATGCTATGGAGCAGCTAAGCCCGTGCATCTCAACCACTGAAGCCCAAGGCCCTAGAGCCTGTGCACCACAACAGAAGCCACCGCAATGAGAAGCCGGCACACCACAGCTCCAGAGAGCCTGCATGCGGCAATGAAGACCCAGTACAGCCAAAAATAAGTACAGGAAAAAACACTGTTATAAAGTAAGAAAAATCAGACTTCCAGCACTGGCCAAGGAGTAAGCCCATTCTGAGCCTCTAGCTCGCTCTCACTGATTCTAAGTAAAAATTGTAGGAAATGTGGCTCTAAGTATCTGGAGAGTATATGGGTGTGGTACCCTGAAGAGGGGTGAGTATGGAATGCTACTCAACACTCCTTAATAACCTAAATGGGAAAAAGAATCTAAAAAAGAATGCAGATATGTGTATGCATGACTGAGTCACTTTGCTGTACACCTGAAACTAATACAACATTGTAAATCAACTATAATCCAATAAAAATTAATTTAAAAAAGAGGAGTGAGTTAGAAAAGTGGATTCCTTAATTCTGTGTATGAAATGGCATACACCCCAGAATCACCCCTGAGCTGTGCTGCCTGGGATGGACTTAATGGAGTATAAAGAAGGCTCTGAGAACTGAACTAACATTGGAGCTGCTGTTCACAGATGAGAGAGAACTTGGAGCCTGAACTTAACCAGGTCAACTGCCTGCTAGAACAAAAAAAGGAATGTTCTTCAGAGGATTTTAACAAGAAGTCAGTCTCACAATATAATGTTCAAAACTGGACCCAGAAGAAAACACGGTAAGTGAATCCAGAATATGGATCCAAAGAAAAACAACTCTGGGATGGGATATTCCTGGTGGTACAGAGGATAAGACTTCACACTCCCAATGCAGGGGGCCTGGGTTTGATACCTGGTCAGGGAACTAAGATCTCACGTGCCATACAGTCCAAAAAGAAAAAGGATGATTCTTCCTTTGAGATTAGTAGAAACAGGGAAGAATGGCAAAAGAGTAAATGGTCAAGGGAGTTATTGAATGATGGCCCCCTTTTTAATGAAAGTCAGAGAGTACAGGGTTGCAGAAAGAACTTTATGGAGTATTTAAGGTTTGGAATTATCAGCGTGGGCCATGTGTGAGGGAGCTAACAAGCAGTAACTAAGAAAAATGGTAAGCAGCACTGGGGATCTATTTGTGACTGTAAAACCCCCCTATACCACTAAAGAGGGCTTTTTTTTTTTTCCACAATAAACCTGGATTGTTTGGGAGTCTGAAAGGTGACAGGACTGATCTAGGGTTTTCAGGGCTGGTGTGACAGAAGGACAGGCAGAAGAGATTCTGACTATTAAAGTGGCACCCTGAATCAAACAGTCAGGTTTAGGTACCCCTCTTCTTGCTCAGTTAATGGCCTATCCATTCTCTACCACTAGTTACGTTGCTTCGTAATTATCGCTTATTTGTCAGTCTCTCTTCTTCAGACAGTCTGAAACTTGAGTGCTAAGTCTTATTCACAGCTATATCTTTAATATTTAAAACCTAAACAATGGCAAACATCAAACTGGTGCTCAACAAACATCTGACTGACTGACCAATTCTTTCTAAACAAATTTAGCAAGAGACAGGTAGGTACTAGGCACTATGCTAAAGGCTGTCCACACTCCAGTAAACAAAACAGGTATGCTATCTCTCTTCATAAAGCTTACAGACTACTGGAAAACATGGAAATAAATAATTACCAACTATCTTGTGTATGGAGAAGGAAACAAACAGAATGCAGGGACAGAGGAAAAACACAAAAGGGGAGGAGGCCTACTCTTGATAAGGTGGTCAGAGGAGAAGTTGAAGTTGAAATTCTAAAGGATGAAAAGGGACCTCGCAAAGAAAAAAAAAGAAGACTCTCAAAAAGAGGGAAAAATAGGCAAAGGACCGCAAGTAGAAAGGGCTTGCAGCATATAGAAATGGTGATGCAGAATAAAACACAACAGCCTTCCCTTAGACCAACCTTAGAGACCCAAACCAAAAATAATAAAGCTGCAGTTTAGTCTGAAAAGTCTTTCTTTCTGCCTTTCTTCCTTTTTTTCTGCTCTTTTAAAAGGACCAAGGGAAAATTTCTCTTTATCTCTTTCATATATTCTAACAATGCTGGTTGCCTGAAGGCTCTGTTTCTAAAATAACAAAAAACCACGAGTTAGAAATTATGCAGACAGTGTAAAATTCTGATGGGAATAAACCAGACTTCAGTCATAGGGAAATCTCAGTAGGCCAGAGTACTGTGACATTTTCTTGGAAAAAATAACCCTAACAAGTTCCAGCCTAAATGTCTTAGTGATCCTGCCTTATGCTCTACCAGGTTCCTGATGGGGATCTAGTCCTGGCTGTTGGGTGCAAGATCCTCCTGACCCCAACCCTTCAGAAACCACTTACTTCTTTGCTTCTCATAAAAGAAGAGACACCAAAAATACACCTTTTATAAGAGAATACACATGTAAAAAATACAACTTTTCCAATAGGCAACAAGTGTTTCTGACAATACCCTAGCCTTCAGGGAGTAACCTTAGGTCAGGATAGGTTTCACACACCATGAAATAAACCAAGAACCTGCTTTTTGCTCAGCCTGACTGTTCCCAGCTCAGAAGGGACCTAGGACCCTCTCTAAGTTCCACTGCTCACACTCCACAGTCTGCTCTACCTGTTTTCTGCTGGAAGCCTCTCTCTGCTGCTTGGGTGCAAGATGCTGATGCCCATCCAGAAGCCAATCTTCCTGCCATTTTTCAGTTGTTCCAACACATGGTTGCTGTATGGAGCATAGGCTCTAGAAGATACAAAAGCATTCACCAAATTGCATGAGCAGTGACATGATGTTGGTGAAAATACTTTAGGCTGCAGTGATAGCCCTGATGTAATCTAAACATGTCAGAAGAGTCTGATGCATTAGGGCATGAAAGTAGACACTACACTTCTTGCCACTACTATGGATTTTTAACTGTATCTGCGAAGCAATCCTAAGTTTCTCTATTGGTAAAACAAGGAATAATGGCATCGATCTCCCAGGGTTAGTTTGAGAGTTTAATGAGACAACGGATACAAAGTTCTAGAACCATTGTGGCTATGGTAAATGTTTAATGAATGTAAGCTGTTATTCATAATGATACTAATAACATTACTGTTAATAAGAGATAACACTATCATCATTGCTTGCTGGCAGCATAGCTCTGCCAAGCCCATATCAAACTCTCACTAATTGACTTTCTGCTGCTTACTCCTCACTATACTAAGCTCTACCTTCTCTCTGGCAGAGACTGGATCCTGGATTTCATGAATGACACATTCACAGTGCTCCAGAAATAGCTCCTCTCTCCATCTCTCATCTGTAACATTATGCGAGGCCTGCCCATAGTTCCTGTGCTAAAAGAAAAGAAACCTTGAACAACTGTCCAAGAAGTAGCATCAGGCCAGGGCCCTGGCGAAAGCTTCAGTGAAGAGGCCAGAACCAGTCTCAACAGGGCAGAACAGTCACAGAACAAGAGGACATTATACCTTTGCCCATTGTTATTGACCTTAACACTAAACCCCTGAAGCAGTTATGACTTTGCCCTGCCAATCTGGAATTCAAACCTAAGGAATCTGTCGTCACTTACTCTCCACTATATTCTGTTCTACTTACTCTCTGGGAAGGGCTAGGTCTTGAACACTGGTGAGACATACCAACCACACTCCAGAAGCAATTCCTCTTCCAAGCTCCGATTTCTTGAAACATGAGGGTTGCATAACACACTTGCTCTAAAGGAACAACAAAATACAAAACTAATTGAGCAAAAATAATAGGTTATTATTTAATAACCTATTTAATAATAGTAGTTTAATAATAGTACTGTACACTTCAGTGACAACCCAAAATAATGATACTAGGGAAGGATAATTTAACAGGTGTGTGCATGTATGTATTTAATATAAAATTTCCGAACATACATCAAAGTAGAAAAAAAATAGTATAAGGAATCCAAAGATACCCATCACCCAGTGTCAGTAATTAGCAATATCATGTTTTTTCATATATCTTTTCTCCCACATTTTTCCTAGGGTATTTGAAAGCAAATCCTAGATTATTCTGTTTTTTTCTTTTTCTTTTCTTGCATGGGGTAACTCTTTATTCAACAACACATTTAGAATAAGATAAGGCAACAAGAAAATATCTTTATAAAGTTGCCAACATTTTCTCAGGTAATTCCAGGAAACAAGCTTGTGTCATTTCCCTTAAGGACGCCTACTCAATGTCCCCGATAATTCCATGCACAAACAATAGAAGTGGTGAAGTCTGGGAAGTTTTGAGTGGCAAACAGCTTGTTTTGTTCTTCATCATAATTGGTCTGTAAACTGGATGTCTGGCTTTGGTGTACTGCTTCAGCTGCCCAAGAGTAGAATTCCTTCAATGTATAGAAGACTAAATGTTCAAAGCCAAATTTACTGAAGGACTTGAGTTTACCAAGAACTATTTACCGACAACCAATCAATATTATACAAGTAAAATCTATCTCTTATTTGGCCCAAATGACAACATATTCTTTGTCACCTGGACTCTCTTTAGATCTGACACATTTTGAAATAACTAAAGACATCATACTCTTAGTCTAATGCCAGAAGCTTTAATTCTATGCAGCCTACATACAAGCTAGCTTGACAAGCTATAGCCCAAATCTTAAGTAATCTCAGTTCAGTTCAGTTCAGTCGCTCAGTCATGTCCGACTCTTTGCGACCCCATGGACTGTAACACGCCAGGTCTCCCTGTCTATCGCCAACTCCCGGAGTATATTCAAACTCATGTCCATTGAGTCAGTGATGCCATTCAACCATCTCATCTTCTGTCATCGCCTTCTCCTCCTGCCTTCAATCTTGCCCAGCATCAGGGTCTTTTCAAATGAGTCAGCTCTTCGCATCAGGTGGCCAAAGTATTGGAGTTTCAGCTTCAGCATCAGTTCTTCCAATGAACACCCAGGGCTGATCTCCTTTAGGATGGACTGGTTGGATCTCCTTGCAGTCCAAGGGACTCTCAAGAGTCTTCTCCAACACCACAGTTCAAAAGCATCAATTCTTCGGCGCTCAGCTTTCTTTATAGTCCAACTCTCACATCCATACGTGACTACTGGAAAAACTGTAGCTTTGACTAGATGGACCTTTGTTGGTAAAGTAATATGTCTGCTCTTTAATATGCTGTCCAGGTTGGTCATAACTTTCCTTCCAAGGAGCAAGCGTCTTTTGATTTCATGGCTGCAGTCACCACCTGCAGTGACTTTTTTTAGAAAGTAGACAGCGTGCCCACCGTCTTCTGCTCTATCTGCCCTCTGTGGGGAGGGAGGTGGTCTTATATTTTAGGTTGAATGTACTGATGACACCCCAGAGTCAATTCACCTTTCTTCTCGCATTAGAGATGACAGTTGCTTCAGAAATACGTTTAAAAGAAACAACAAACACAGGAAACAAATCGCCTAACCAGGGCAGCATGCTAACCCGAACACTCGGGCTTCAGTGAGAATGCCAGGGAAATGGCACCACATGAGGGTATTCTGATACTTTCAGTTTGAACAGGATGTTAAACTTTTAACCCAGTTCTATAGATCTTACTTTTTAATCCCGAAACATTCACAGAACAGTCTGACAACCCCCTCAAATTTTAAGTAATTCAGAATCTGCTAATTCCCCTACATTGTTCATGTAAGAGCAGCATACCTGTGGGAATAATACCTCACCAAAAGTTATAGCATAATCTTAATAAATTAAAAGTCTGACTCCGCAATAAGAATACAAGTGTGATTTATCAGCCTTCTGAATGACAGAACTGCTTTGATTGATACAGTTCACTAAACAAGGGTCTGATTCTATATTTCACATTACCAGTTGCTGGAAATGTATAAAATCCAGTTGCTTTATTTTCCATCTCTTTTTTTTGCAGGGCGGGGAGGAGGGGCACACCTTGGAGCACGTGAGATCTTAGCTCCCCGATCAAGGACTGAGCTGCACCCCTGCAGTGGGAGTGCAGAGTCTTAACCACTGGAATAGTGTTGTCACTCAGTCGTGTCCGACTCTGCGACCTCATGGACTGTAGCCCGCCAGGCTCCTCTGTGCATGGGCTTCTCCAGACAAGAATACTGGAGTGGGTTGCTATTTCCTCTGCCAGGGGATCTTCCCAACCCAGGGATAGAACCCAGATCTCTCGCATTGCAGGCAGACTCTTTACAGTCTGAGCCACAACGGAAGCCCACTGGACCGCCAGAGAAGTCCCCCATCTATATATCTTTTTGATTGAGCTCTACCTGATCTCTGATGGAGGCCTGGTCCTGAAGTTTGCTGCTACTGCTAAGTCGCTTCAGTCGTGTCCGACTCTGTGCGACCCCACAGTCAGCAGCCCACCAGGCTCCCCCGTCCCTGGGATTCTCCCGGCAAGAATGCTGGAGTGGGTTGCCATTTCTTTCTCCAATGCATGAAAGTCAAAAGTGAAAGTGAAGTCTCTCAGTCGTGTCCGACTCTTCGCAACCCCATGGACTGCAGCCTACCAGATTACTCTGCCCATGGGATTTTCAATTGAGCTCTACCTGATCTCTGATGGAGGCCTGGTCCTGAAGTTTAGGAGGCAGATATTGATAACTTTCCTGAGAAAAGTCTTTTCTCCCTTTCTCATTCATCATATCATAATATGTCTCCTTGAGGCATACCTTCTAAAAGACAAAAAAAAACATATATTGTCAATTGTTCAATGGGAGTAACATGAAATAATAGAAATAATAGTCCAGGCTTTATTAGGAACCTTACAGTAATTTTTTCAACTCCAGATAATGTGAAACAATATGTAATAAAACACAAACCACACTTCTTGAAATCTATCTGAGAACAATCTTGAAAAGTTCCAAACTAAGCCCAAATAATGCAATTCCTCATGTTCTCTCCTTTTTCTGCTCTACCGTGCCACTGATGAAGGCCTCATCTTCATGCCTGTGTAAAAGATCCTGATGGATATCCACAGGAAACACCTCTCCCCAACTCCTACCTATCAACATTGATACTGCTGGCTTCAAATCTGCTCTCTAAAAGAACAAATATAAAATAGCAGTTGTTCAGTTAAGAAACACAAGGTAATCAATAATACTTTAGTTTGCAGTGAGAATTCAGAAGTTAACTGAGGCCATCATCTTAGAGAATAAGTTAATACGCTATGCCACATAAGCCTAGCCACAGCCCTAAGTAATTTACTTCCTGTTGATCCCTTTCTTTTCCTCTTAGTCTAATCAATCTCTGCTGGAGGGCTGGCCTTGGGACCTGGGTTAAAAATACTGTTGGACACTAGCGGTCTACTCTTTTTTCCCATCTTTCAGCTCTCAAAACAGACGATAGCTGTGAGAAATACTTTACCTAACAAAGAAAGTTTTTTTAAAAAGTAAATTGTCCAGACAGGGGTAATATGCTGCTGCTAAGAATTTTAACATTAATAAGAATGCTGGACACGTGAGAAATCAATCAGGCAAGTTATCTTTTCCCCAACTATGACTCTCTAAATCAGCTGTAATAGTTCTTGCAAATCCCACTACAAGCCTTAACATGTTTATTTCTTTTTGTTGTTACCTTCTTTCCATTTTATTTTACCTGATTGCTGGGAAGAAAATCCTGGTCCTGACATTTGGGTTGAATATTCTGGTCTTTAGGGAGAACACATTGGTCTTTGGGTAAAACACACTGGTCTTTGGGTAGAAAATCCTGGTCCTGACATTTGGGTAGAACATTCCAGTCTTTGGGGAGAATGTGCTCATCTGTGGGTAAAAAAGTCTGATTTTGGAGTGGAAAATCTTGCACTTCCAAGGCAATATCCCCATCTTCTAGTCCAACAGTTGTGTCTTTCAGCACACCACTCTTAGTTTTTGTCTTAATGGCCTGGGCTTTGGGCTCAACAGTGTGGCCTTCCAGGTCGATACGCTGGGTACTGAGTCTCGGCTCACAGCGCTGGGCTTCCCACTCAACATCGAGGACACTTGTCAAATCCCCCTGGGCTTCTGGAAGATAATCCTGGGTTTCTGGCAAAACATCCTGATGTAGTTGCTTTACTTCTTCCTCTTCCATCACATCAAATAGTGGGGTTTTGAATTGTACTGTCTAAAAGCGAACAGAAACATTGAGTATAGAATGCCAAGTAGCAATAACACTCAGGTTTTCTGTGAGATTCCTAAAATAATCTTAAAAGGATATGGTAGTCAAACCAAACCAAACATTACTAAGATAAAACGCAAAATTACAGTCTTTGCTCAACTCAACAGAACCTCAATCTACAATCCCAAACCAGGCACAAGAATACCAACAGCTCAAGTCCAATC